>NC_056733.1:842775788-842830788 GCF_019279795.1 Protopterus annectens | reverse complement strand
AAATAAAATCACACTCTTTCATGCTTGGCTCACCCAAAACTCTCCAGACATACTAGCCATCTCTGAAACCTGGCTTAAACCTCACATCAGGTAAAAGCTGCACTCTCTAAAGCCAAAAACATAGCATCCATGGGACCAGACAACATCCCAGGCTGCGTTTTACATGAACTTCAGAATGAACTGGCTCCCCACTTAAGCACCATGTTCAATAATAGCCTCGAATCAGGCTTTGTGCCCACTGAATGATGCACAGCAACAGTTATCCCACTCCACAAAGGGGGAGTCACCATTGATCCCGGGAACTATTGACCTATTAGCCTCATGAGCCTGGTCTGCAAGGCCATGGAACTCATAAACAAAGATATTCGTAACCTCCAAACTCTGGATCCCACCCAGTTCGGGTTTGTGAAAGGCAGATCATGCCTCCTGAACCTGATCGACTTCTTTGAGGCAGTCACCAAAGCCGTGGATGAGGGTAAGGTGGTTCACACAGCCTATCTTGACCTCACCAAGGCTTTCGACACCATCCCCCATTCTGGAATTATAGCTAAACTCACTAAACTAGGTATAAATCCCTACATCACAAGATGGATTGCCAACTGGCTCACTGACAGAACCCACACTGTAAAAGTTGCAGACTCCAAATCTGACCTCAAGGCAGTGACAAGTGGAGTGCCACAGGGTTCCATCCTGGGTCCTCTCCTGTTTGGTATCTACTTCTCTGAAGTACAGGCTAACACAGAAGGCCTCCATCTGATGAAGTTCGCAGATGACTGCAAACTAGGAGCCATAGTCAAGTCCTCAAATGATGTGGACATCCTACAGTAGGGCCTCACTGAGACAGATGCCTGGTGTCAGAGCCATGGCCTCAAGCTCAATGCCAAAAAGTGCAGTGTCATCCCCTTTGGTAAAACCTCTCTACCCATGAACTACCACATAGGCAGCAATCTACTTAACACCGAATTCGTGATAAGAGACCTTGGGACTCAGGTGGACAGTAGTCTCTCCTTTGATAGTCACATCACCACAGTAGTCAGGAAGTCCTTCTACGTGGCACACCTCATCTTAAAAGGGTTCTCATCCAGAAAAAAGAGATCATTGTTCCCCTCTACTCATCACTCATTAGACCCATAATAGAGTACAATGCCCCTTTTGGAATGTACCTCACAAGAAATCTGCAGCAGCTGTAAAGGCCACAGACGTACCTCACAAAGAGGATTACTGGCCTCAAACAAATGCCCTACACTGACCACCTCAAAAAACTCCAGCTTTACTCCGTAGCATATCGCCTACTCCAAGGTGATCTCTGCCTAACATATAAAGCTATGTCAAACCCAGAGCTGTTGGACATGCTACACCTAAAGAAATCCCAATCCCTCCAAGCTACATGCTCTAGGGACCTAAACCTTGTCACCACAATAAACAGGACATGTTGGAGGGATAGATTCCTGTCCCAGAGACTTCCTATACTCTGGAACAAGCTACCCATCTATGTCAAGCAAAGTTCTTCATTAGCACTCTTCAAGAAAAATCTTGATGAGTGGATGGGAAATAGGAAATACACCCCGGGGATCACTTCTGTGTCTCTGCTGGACAGTGGCACAGGAAAATAACTTTCTTGGGTGGCGTAAGCTATGGTACCTTGCTGGCTAGGCTTACGTAGGCCCTTGGGCCGATAGCCTAGTACCTACCTATGAATCTATGAACCTATGTGACAATTTTGTTTTCTCATCAGCTTTGAATTTTGACATATCTTTATTACCCATATATCTGTGATTCCTATTATACATCTTTTTATCATTCCCAAGAATAACAAAGAATCATGGTTCAGCCACAAGACCATCTACTTAATCAAAAGGCTCCAAGCTTTCCCATAGCTTTTGTATCTTACTTTGCATCTTATCCTTAAATCTGGTAGCATTCTAGAGCTTCTGTCATAAAAGAATTGTCTTTGTTGATTTCTCATCATCATTTTCTTTAATTGGTATTACTTTTCTGGAATCAGTAATGAAGATAAAATAAGATCGGGTTAGAGAACAAGTGCCTGCAAAGGAAAATTGTTTGCATTCCAAACATATGGAATAACAATCCCGATACATTTTTCTACAGCTCTTTCTCATGAGGTGTTAATTTTCTGCATAGTTTTTTCCTCTTGTCTTACAGAAAGCAGATAGTGTATACTTAGCATTAATATGAACTCTCATCCATTCACAAATCTTATCAGTTCCTGACTCCTGTGTTGGAGACCATTAAATATGACATCAGGTATTCACTGCCTTGAGAATACAGACTTTAGTGCAGTAATTACTCTTGCCCTTGGTTGTGTCTGTCATTTTGATTATTCCAGGGCACTTGAAATAATAACTTACATATATGAGACACAGTGACCTTGCAGTAAAACAAATCTATATCTCCTTGAATCAACAGATATCTTGGTACTCAGCCAAAAATCACATCTTGCTTTGGGTAGCTGTTATGATAAGATATGCAAATTGCATGCACTGCACTACTTGTTCTGCAAGGATCAGCATTTCTGACCAATGTATTACCTCTTTTGCATGTTTCCAATATACTATTCCCAGATGTGATTTGTGTAACCTCTGAGTCATTTGTCTTCTCAGTTCATTATTATTTTGTCACCTTTGAACATTAAGACTTGTACTCATCTTATTTTTTCAAATAAACAAAAATGAGGCTGAATTTCTGTACTGATGATGTTGACAAAGGTCAGCTTTCCACTGAAACTTCTTCCAGTAACCAGAGTTCTAAGTCTCTGGAACTATTGTACTTATTCATTTGTTATGCACTGTTTCCCAAATAATCAGTCTTAATGTTTCTGTGATACATATGCTCATTGTAACTTATCCAGTGTGACCCATTCCTTACCTCACTATAAGATTATATTTCTGCTTGTTAAGTAATGTCGGCAATGCTATAAGTACTTTATTAAAAGACTTCCTGAATATGCTTTGCAAAGTTTTGAGGTCTGTTTCCACTTAAGCATTTTTACTTTCATGGAATTTCTTATATCTATAAATAACTGCTGACAGTTTCTTTCCAATAGGAAAATCTCTTCTGTGCATCATAACTGTTTCTGATCCATAGGCTGAGGAATTATTGTAGCACAGAATCACAGCACTTCTACCATTCTGACTAATGCATACTTGCAGCCAACTGACTTAGTCACATCATTGTACTTAATGTTGATGAATCTGCAACAAGTTTCCTGACCATTTCAACAATCTTCTTGTTCACAGTTATGCTTTCAAACTATTGCCTGCTCTAACTTCTTTTTAAAGGCATAATTATCTTAGACATAGCAGATACACATTCTACAGGTATCCGACTGTATACAACCTGGAGTTTTCATCATTTAGCTTCAACATTTCCTGGAATTAATTAATTCCAATGCCCTGGTCCAGCTCGTTCTTACCCCCACTAGAGGTAGCAACATCCTTGACCTGGTCATTACTAATATGGGTGACCATTGCTCTACACCAATAGTCAACTCCTCCCTGGTTAGATCTAACCACAAAGTAATTACCTTGGAAATCCACATCCCTTCCACCCTCTTCCCCCGCAGAGGTAACCACTATGAAAAACTTCTCCAAAGCTAACTTTGGGCTCCTAAAAACAGAGATGGCTAACTTCACGGCACCCATGCAAATGGAGAATAGTTGAATGACTGCCAAATCATACACCAATGCACTGTACGAACACGTATACAAATGCATGGATCTCACCATACCCAACAGAACCAAGACACTCCCCTCCAAAAAAAAAGGAAGCCAATCTAGTGGTCCCCTGTCATAAACAAACTCTACAACAGAAGGAGGAAACTGATGCGGAATATGGTGAAGTCCCAAGAATGGAAAAACTCCCTTATCAGCCTCAACAAAATGTTGAGATTCTTCATCAAATCCTCTAAAGCTAGCTATGAAAACAGAATTGCAGCAGATAGTAAAGACAACCACAAGGCCTTCTATAGTTATGTAAATAATCTCCATGGCAACACCCAGATTTGCTCTGAGCTACTACATAATGGTACCTCCTATACCTAGCCAACAGATATTACCAATATTCTGGCCAACAGATTCAGTGCCAACTTTACTCCTCCCCCCAAAAGACCAGTCACAATACCAGTAGATTTCCAGGCACCCAGTATTACTGTTGCACAGGTTAAAACAACACTGTACAAGGCCAAGAATACAGCTTCTATGGGACCTGACAATATCCCTGACTGTGTTCTACATGAACTACAGAGTGAACTGACACCACACCTGTGTGCCATGTTCAGTCACAGCCTCACCTCAGGCTTTGTCCCTACCGAATGGTGCACTGTTACAGTCATCCCTCTCTACAAAGGAGGAGTGACTACAGACCCTGGGACCTATCGCCCCATTAGCCTGATGAGTCTGATATGCAAAGCTATGGAACGCATCATCATGGACCTAATAAACAAGGATATAGGGAATCTCCAAATATGGATCCCACACAGTTTGGTTTTGTGAAGGGTAGATCACGCCTGCTCAACTTGGTTAACTTCTTTGAATCAGTCACCAAAGCTGTGAATGAAGGCAAGGTGGTTCACACAGCCTTCCTTGATATGGCCAAGGCCTTTGATACCATTCCCCACTCAGGAATCATAGAAAAACTCACTAAGCTAGGCATCAACCCCTATATCACTAGGTGGGTTGCACACTGGCTCACAGGTAGAACCCACAGTGTGAAAGTAGCTCACTCCAAGTCAAACTGCCAACCAGTCATGAATGGAGTCCCACAGGGTTCAGTCCTGGGTCCTCTCCTGTTTGGTATCTACTTCTCTGAAGTCCAGACCAACACCAAGGGACTCTGGCTGACAAAGTTTGCAGATGATTGCAAGTTGGGAACTATTATTAACTCCCCGAGTGATGTCGACATCCTACAGAAAGGCCTCACTTTAGCCAATGATTGGTGTCAGAACCATGGTCTTAAGCTTAATGCCAAAAGATGTGTCACCATCCCCTTTTGGAAAAAAACATTTCCCATGAATTACCACATCAGTGGTAGTCCACTGAACAAAGAAGGCATTACAAGAGATCTGGGAGCACAGGCTGACAGCAACCTCTTTTTTGACCACCACATTGCCACTGTCCACTGTGGTCAGAAAGTCTTTCTATGTGGCACATCTCATTACAAAAGGTTTTGCATACAGGAAGAAAAAGGTAATTGTCTCTTTCTACTCTTCCCTCATTAGGCCAATTATTGAGTACAAGGTCCCATTTGGCATGTACCTCACTAAACACCTGCAGCAACTGGAGAGGCTTCAAAGGTACCTCTCAAAGAGGATACTAGGCCTTAAATATTTGTCCTATATGGACAGACACAAAAAACTCCAACTATTCTCTGTCTCATATATATTACTTATAGGTAATCTCTGCTTAACTTACAAAGCCATGTCTGACTCAGCTCTGTTAGAAATGCTACATCTAAAGAAATCCCAATACCTCCACACCACATGCTCCAGAGACCTCAACATCATTATTACAATCAACAGAACATGCTGGAGGGACAGGTTTATAACCCAGAGACTGTCCATGTTATGGAATACATTTCCCATACATGTCAAGCAGAGCACCTCACTGGCCCTCTTCAAGAGAAATCTTGACGAGTGGATGGGAAATAGAAAATTCACCCCAAGGATCACTCCAATAGCTTTACTCGACAGAGGCACTGTGAACTAAGGTCAGGTGGCATGATGCCAAGGTAATCATATGAGCTAGGCTTGTAAAGGCTCCAGGGCCATTAGCCTAGTACACACTTATGAACAAGATACTATATCATTCTTACAAATATAGGTAATATACATTTGTCTTTGAGCTTTTGCATTTGCACACCTATATTTTTTCTGTAGTAGGCAGACCAATTGACATCAGAACATAACCCACATATTTTATACTTATCACTTCTTTTTTACACTTACTTACTTATACTTAATTTGAAATTATGCTGACCCTGTCTATTTAGCAGATATATCAATCTATTGTTATGCTCTTTTCCTGTATGAGCCAACACTATTGATCAAGTGTTATATTTACATCATCTTCCAAGCCTTCAACAATGGCTCTTTGAAATTCCTCTGGAACTGATAAATTGCCAAAATGAAATCTTGGGAATCTGACTGTATACAACCTGGAAATTTCATCATTTAGCATCATCTGCCAGAACCCTTTATTTATATTTAGTCCTAAAAAAAGAAAGTTAGGCACTTGCTATAATGGCAGATCTGTAAGAAAAATGTCCATATCTGTTGGTAAGTCCATCTTTAATAAACAACAGGAGTTATGTCAGATGAGTTAGGACTACCTGATCAATAAAACTTCACAAGCTGTCACTCACTACCCCCTTGCAATCATGCATCATGCATCTGCCTTACTTTCTTTCTCTCCAGTGCTACTCATCAATGAAAAAGCTTAAAAAGAAAAGGAAGAATTGCACTGGAAAAAAAAGAATGCAGAAGAGATAAAAACAAAGGTAGAGAATCGAGAAAAGGAATTTCTCTAAAGAGGGGCTTCCTTCTTAAATTATTTCATACCCAAAAAGAAAATGTTCCTTTTTTGGTAACTAGTAGGACAAAATGCTTAGTACACAAATGAGTTGCATGGCTATTCTTATGGTAATAAACTCCTGTTGACAGTGGCCCTGAAAAAAAATCTAGATGAGAAAAGAAATACTCAGCTTACAGTGTCTCATAAGAGTATTTATAGAAGACCTAGTTGCTACAGAAAATTATAATTTTTATGGGAAAAAAAGCTGTAGAACTAGACACCACTCTACTACAAAAATCTATAAGACAGACAGAAAGGCTGTTAAATGAATAGTAGCAGAAACTCTTTGAGTGATCAGCTTGCACTTTTGGAAGGTCAAGCTTGCAGTAAGAAATATCATTAAGATAGCTTCAGAAAGTGAGTAGATGGATAAACAATTCAGGATCATAGCAGGAAATATAATATGCATGCCAGATCAAAGAGGTGGGACTATAATATTTTACATTATCATCGTCATCATTAATGGGTGGCACATTGGTATAGAGGGTAATGTTATTGCCACAGCAAGAGGCTCTCTGGTTTTATTGTCAGTTGGGGTGCCTTCTGTGCAGAGTCTGCATGTCCTACCTCTGTTTGCATGGGTTTTCTCCATGTGCTCCAGTTTTTTCCCACATTCCAAAGACATGCAGTAGGTGGACTGAACAGCCTAAATTGCCCACAGGTGTATATAAGCATGCATGTGCATGATATATAAGAAAACCCACTGCATGGCTAGCCACCCAGTGCTGTGAAAATTGGTTCTAGATTATTGTTATTGTTAATAAAATACTCCACCCCCATATGCAAAAGTGGGAAAAGGTATTGTGGATGGTTAGATAATATCAGCCATACATTTTGTTTATAGAGCAGTATCAAAAACTGAAGAGGAAAATGAGTTGGCTCAATGTGTATTTCCCTTTTGTAAAATTAGTATTCCAGGTTCAAATTAAGCTAGGAAATAAGAGTTAACATGTATTAGGTTGCATTTATATGAAATCATTACACTATTACAATATTAAATTAACGTAACTTTAGATATTAATTAAACTGCTGTGCAATTTAAAAAGCAGGAAAAAATCTATGTACGTTCAATTTCCATCAAAATATTTAGGAAGGTCAAGTAATGTTTATAAATCCCACCAAAAAGGGTTATTTTATATCCAGAAGTTCCTGGGTATGGCACAACCTTTCGGGTTAAGGCTTAGTCCTTATTCTGGTTTCTCAGATCCTTCTGGGATGGAAGAGTCTTTGTGCCTAGATGAGCATTGAAAAAAAGAGTTCTGAGTTCTGTGTCTACTCTCTCATGAATCCAGAAATCTAAAATGATTTCCTAGAAATTCACAGTGATCCCTTAGGAATGATTCCATTCAGTTGCAGACAAAATCTATCTGTTTTTCTTTTTATGTAAACTCCCTCTTCTTCACCGTGAATAGATCTCCTTGCTTCTATGGATTATGAAGGCCCTGAACAAAGGAAGGTGAAATATTAAATTTTTCTGTTCTGTAACAAAACTGTAGGCTGCACTACTGTCTTTTGCCATGTAAACAAACCACACTCCTCAGAACTCAGCTGTAACTGTGTAGTTCTGTGTTAAGATGAGCTGATGATGGGCTGAAGAACTACTGAAAGTGAACCACCCTCAGAAGTGTTTCTCTGCAAATATATATATATTTAATTTTGCAAAAGGGAGTGAAACTTGCATATCTGTTTTCTCTACTTTCAACTGATCCAGCTGCAGTTGCAAACACATAAATCTTTTTAGGGTCAGTTCATTAGTGTCCAAGTCTGGGAAGCAAAGGTCTGTTTCTTTGCACATTTTTTAAATCTTTGACAGTTAATATTTTGGGGAAAGGAATGAGATAAAGCTTGGAATTAAGCCCCCCTCCATCTCTAAGTTTGTTTTATTTTCCTTTTTGGCCTATTAACACTTAAAATCCCCAGAGAAGATAATGTCTAGTTCGTAGGTACTGTTTCTAGTTTGAGCTGGGGCATTTGGCCAACATTCTTTGTGAGTTAAAAAGAAAGCAAACACTAGCTGAAATAGCCTGGAAAGTGTTTTGGCAACTCTGTAGTATAAAAGAAATGTAGAAGTGTTTTGTCCTTCTACTAAGGACTAGCTTTATGTTAGTAATTGATACAATTTTACCTTAGAAATATGTCTACAGGATTTTCATGCTTTAGAAAAGGAATTTAAAAATGTTATATGATCAGAAATATAGCCAGTAAAGACTAGCAATGGAAAACAAGGTAGATTAATTAGCAAGACTTAAAGTAAAGAGGCAAATAGGAAAACATGGTAAAAGGTAAGCAAGCAGGACCCAGATTAATACTAAGCAAATCTGAAAGATTGAGAAATAAGTTGTCTCAGTTCCAGACTGTCCTTAATGCACAGTGAAGAAAAACATGGGCTATAAGGAATAGGAGCTAATACATTTTGCTGCCAGTTTATGTGATCTTTGGGGGAAATAAGAACACAAAGGGACAGAGTAAAAGTTAAGAGAGAGAGAGAGAGAGAGAGACAGATTTAAGTGCACGGGTAAGACAACAAAAAACGGAGGCAAAAGAAAGATGACAGAAATTTCTTAGCTTCAAGAAGAATGAATGAATATGAAGGGTCCAAAGGTATTCAAGATTAGTTTGATGGTCAGCAGCTATCAATGAAAATATGAATACTAGACTTCAAAGAGCCCCAAGAGTTGGTCTAAAAGGAAAACAACATTATAAATGTTTCCAAGGCAGATGAAGAAAGTTATACCTGTTTCTTATATGCTGTTAATGGTTCATTCTGAGCCCCTGCTGACAAAAAGCAAAGTACAATAAACATACAGCAAACAACATTCCATTATTTCCAAATTATAAATACAAGTGGAATATATTACAGCAAAGTTGTTCTTCAAGTGTAATATTTGTTGATGTAAATAAGCTTACAATTCACAGAACCTTTCTGTGTTATATAGTAAGAACATCAACCTTATCTTTTGTATTAAAAAAACTCATAACTGCAGGATTTCAAAATGTGTGCAAGCAATGCATAAAGTATCAGTGCAAATTTTGTCTACCAGGCATACTATTTTATCTCTTAGCTCAAAAACACAAGACAAAGGCCCCCAAATCATGGACAGATCTTAAATATTGCTCTTATATCTTTGAAAGTGCTAGAATAATATATTTAGCATTAGCATGCATTTTCTGAACAGAATGAAGCCTGAAATTCAAATGTCTGCAATTGTTTAATGACTTCAATCCTTAATGTTTTTTTTTTTCAGAAAACGACAAATTGTATAAAATATGAGGCAAAAATCTAGACATTCTGTGCAAATTTGGACAGTTAAAAGTTACATCAGGATGTACTGCTTCACATGCTATGTTCAGCAAGTCATTTGAATTATTAATAAATTATCTAAGGCATATATTTTTATAACCCTAAAATTATTTACAATTTTATGGATTATGATATGATTTTCCATAAGATGCTATGGTGTTTTCTCTATCATACTTAATTTTTGAAATGTTAGCACATTATTAAAATGTATGTATGTAACTAAACATATTGCTAGTTCATATCCAAAGAAATGTACAGGATATGCAGACGTCACAGACACATCGTGAGGAATTGTATATGGGTCACCAAACCTTTATGAAAAGATTGCAACTTTGGGGAGTGGAGAATAGCCATGTGACAGACTGAGGTACAATTTTAAGGAAATAGAGTGACGGATGAATATGCAGAGTAGTAGAAAGTAACATGAGAGATGAACAGTGCAGATTAAAATCAGGATGCGGCACAGTCAACATGATGTTTGTCATGAGAGAAACAATGGAAAAGAAGATGGAGATGAGAAAAGAGTCCAAATGTGCTTTGCTAGACTTGGAGAAAGCATTTGTCAAGGTCCAAAGAAAGCTAACTTGGACAGTCATGAGATGGGTCAAAGTCCAGGAAAACTTGGTAGAATTAAAGCAGCCTATGTACAATGATCCAGTGACACAAGAATGAACAGTGGTTCCCAATGGGCTCAGCTCTAACCCACTCCTGTTCTCAATGTAGTCAACTACATCAGCCAATAGGTTGGAGGTTACCAATCAACAAAGTTTCTGTATCTAAAAAAATAATATCTAAAAAAAAACAAAGTTACTGCATGCAGAAGATGTGGCAGTAAAAGTATTAGACACAGAAGAAGAACTTCAGTAAATGATAGGGGACTAGAATACAAAACTGAACATAAGGATAAAACTGAATGCAGGCAGGTTTGTGGTCATGGCAGCAAATGAGAGAAATCAGAAGAAGCTGAAAATTGAGACAGCATGGAAAATAGTTGAAAAAGAGGCATGGTTGATGAGAAAGGAAGTGTGACTGAGGAGATCAAAGCAAGAATCACAGGTACTGCAACCAAATGGCATAGAGCGTCAGAGGTACTGTATTACAGAAGAATGTTAAAGAAGCTGATAAGTAAGGTGTTCATAACAGTGGTGCAACCAGTGTTTCTCCACAGGACAAAAACCTGTGCACTGAAAGCAGAGCAACTGAGGATGCTTGAGGTGATGGAAGTGAAGAGTGTTAGATGACCAGTAGGATTCATACTGTGGAAAAGATTAACAAAGTCATCACAGCAAGAGTCAAAGGAGAACCAATTGCAGAGAAAGTTAAGAAGAACAGATTACTTTGGTTTAGTCACATGTGCAGAAAAATAAAAGGTGATTTTGCAAAGTATACTTAGAACCCAGGAAGAAGATATTAGGAGTTGACATCCAGCTGAAAAATGAATAGACTCTGTGAAAGAATACCTCTGACAGTTGGGCTTGACTGTCTAAAAATGTAAGAGAGTAGCTCTGGACAAGACAGGTGGAAACAGCTGATACCACTCCTCAAGTCTATGTGAAAACAGTAAAAAGGGTGTTGATGATGAAGACAATGATGATGAACATGTTCTTATCCTTTTATGTAATGGAATTCTAATTTCAGATAACTCTGAAAAGAGCAACAGCCACAGCACACTAAGTACAGAATACTCAATTTTTGCTAATGATACACAGCTTAAGTAGTGCTTTACTTACCAATTCTGAATCCTGTGTCAGTGAGCCAGGGGTTCTGTGCTTGACCAGACTGATTGACTTCAGCAGAGAAATTGGAGAAGAATCCTACTTCACTCCTCTCCTATCCCAATTCCTCACCACCTCCTAAACTCGTTTTATTATTAACCATCCCCTAACTCCAATTTATTCACCTTGCCCTTCCTTTTAAAGTCACAAAACTTTTGGAAACTACATCATCCCAACACTCATGATATTCATTATACACACTAACACATAAAAATGTATAACATACTGCAACATCCAATCACTGCAACACACAAACGCAAACACATACTCTACATTATGCTTTATCAGTCTTTTTCAGTAACTTTATATAATCATCTATATTTGCAAAGAGCAACTAGTCCAAACCACACAGTGCACATTAATTTATTAATTACTGTCACACTGGTCTCTTCTCATACCTAACATACTACCAGTATCTACTTCATCCCAACCTCATCTAACCCACCTCTTCCTTTACATTTACGTAAGACAATGATGACTACACAGTACCAATTTCCTCCACTGCCAAGGGCGCCCGCAGGCAGGTGCAAGGGGGTGCACTTGCACCCCCCTGGAATCGGCTGACCAGTTAATGCTGTAAATTGAAAAAAAAAGTTTTTTTTTTTTTTTTAAGTGTGTTCTTCTTTAAGAAAAAGTCTGTGCTGACAGTCCAGTCGCAGGCGTGCTGACATCATCGCTCTCGGCCTCTCACTCATATTTACAAGTTTGCGAGCGGGAACTCATGGACGTTTCGGTTTTGCAAGCGGGAAGATTCAGGCGGGAATTGAAACGGACGGATTTACAAGCGAGAGGAAACGGATGAAAGATGGGACCTGAAGCGGATGGATTTGCAAGCGGGAGGAAACGGATGGAAGATGGGACACTTTCAGAGTGAGTAGTGTGTGTGTGTGTGTGTGTGTGTGTGTGTGTGTGTGTGTGTGTGTGTGTGTGTGTGTGTCTGTAAGCAAGCTTGCTGGATTGTGGGGGGAAAAATAAAATAAAAATGTGCAGTGGGTTGAAATTCTTTACAAGTGTTGGAACTTCATACAGCACTGAATCTTACTAAGTGCTGTCTATACCTCTATCTGCTTCTGTTTAGTAAACAATAGCATAAATCTCTGTCAAAATGCATGAGAAGCATAAATAAAAGCGAGTCTTCCTGGGCAGTGAACTGTAAGTAGTGCAAAACTGTTGTACCTTCAAGAAATACTGACCCATGCCTGTATGAAGACTTGCTATAGCAGTAAAGTGAGTCTTCATGTCCATTAAAGGGTTGCTTGGAAAAGGACTTTATTTATTGCCATTTGATTAGACTGTGTTGTGTATTATGTCAAAACTTTCTGGTAACAGTCTGTGAAACTATGTTTGTAAGATGCTGCCACTAAACATCAAACCCTGTGACAATAAAAGGGTTTGTCATGATACACAGCAAGAAAGTTAGTTGTGTGCAAACCTGGTGAAATTGATTGTGAATTGCCTTTACTGAAACATGAAAGGCAAGATAGATAAGAAGCATGACTCTATATGTGGTATATGTGCTGTTGTCATTGAAGGAAAATAGATGTTAGGTGCTGCTTTGATACAGCAACATAGCACATACCACGGTAAAGTGGTACTGACTAACTGGCCTGGTCACAGTCACAGATAGTGTATGGTACAGCAAAATGAGAACACCTTATATCAGCATATTTTTATAGTAGAATCAAATGGCTGTTTTACAGTGAAGTGTTACAACACTGCAAAGTGAAACCTTATTTAAGGGTAAGAAAATGCCAAGTCAGTTGGAAGGAGTTAAGAGGATGAATACCTAATTTGGAATAGATGGTTTCTGAAAATAAAAATAAAGTGGCAGTTTTAAAAAGTTATTGGCTGACTTTGCCATCAGAAATTTTTACTCCACCAAGACTGCCTGAACCATTTTTGTACAAATTGAATCAGAGTAACATAAGAGTAAACCTGAATTCTAGGTTGACACACCAGACAAAAAGAAAAAAACTATTTAAAGTTGTTAGAAAAAGAGCAATGTATAAATTGAGAAAAGAGTGACATGACCCAGTGTTGGAACCTGAAAAGAAAATAGTCCATTTCAGACTCTGGTTGGTATTACGTATTTACAGAGTGAAAATGAAGAACTGCGACAGGAACTTAATGTTAACAGTGCTCTGCATGATCTAAAACTAAACTGTTGGAATGTGCAAGCTGAGAGTAAGTTACTTAAGGTACAACTCTAAGAGACTGGAAACAAAGTCAAGAACTGTACATAAACTCAATCACAATAATGAAGTGACCCAGCTTACCCAACAAAAGAAATTTGAAAATGCAGCTGAAGTAAACAGTTGGTATTTAATATAAGGCATTCTGAAAGTTGTATCTAAGTACATACAGACATGCAGTAACACTGAATTAAATGCACTTATGCTTAATGAATCCAGAAGCTGGAGCAAAGCTGCAGAAAGACAAAAGGAAGAAAAGTTGCATTGCAAGATGGATTAACAGTGTGTGTGTGTGTGTGTGTGTGTAAAATGCCTCAGGTGTTACATGGTGGTGGGTAGAGAATAAGGCTTGAACCCTATACCTTGGGCCCAAGTGGCAAAAGCCTGAATTCCCTACCCACCACCATTTGTAAAAACGTTGCAGGTTTTTCCCTCATACTTTTTCTGTTCCTCATAAAATCTGTGGTTTCTGTATGTGTCCTTGTTGCCTGAAAGCTACATGTTCTCTGGTTTGATTCTTGGCTGTCTGGAGTGTTTCTCCCTGGGCCTCTGCTAAAATTAGCTTTTTTTCCAAGTCAGACTTTCCTGGCTAACAAATGTTAAAAAAATGGACACTCATTTCAATATCAGACTACATATTCTTCAGAAAGTGCATGGTAACAAAAGCTTTTATTTTAGCAATTTTCTTCTAAGTGTACAAGATGGATATTTGAAATGTGTCCCTGTCTTTGGGACTGTATTCCCCCCATTATTGGCTTCATCCAGGTTTTGTGCTAAGGTTGAGAGCTATGGTAAGAACTGAATTCAATGAATATGTTTGGGGCTGTATTCACCCAGTATTGGCTTTAGTCAGGTATTTATTGGCTTCATCCAGGTATTGTGCTAAGGTTGAGAGCTATATTCTCCCATTACTGGTTTTGTCTGGGTGTTTTTGCTAAGAGGTTGAGAGTTATGGTGAGAACTGAATTCACTGAATGTTTGGTGGTTGTATTCACCCATTGTTGGCTTTGTTCAGGTATTTTGTGCTAAGAGGTTGACAGCTGTGCTATGGTGAGAACTGAATTCACTAAATGATAGCCATTTAAGTTTCAGTCTTCCTCTTTCACAAAACAGCTGATTTGGCGTAGTGGTATGTTGCTCTGACTGTTTTGCACAGGGTCCCCTGGGTTCAAGACGTGGCAGTGAAATGTATGGTGGTAATGCAGCATTTTATTCTAGCAACTTTCCAACATTATACAAGCAATGTTTAAAATGTGTCCCTGGTTTTTGCCCCCCCCCCCAATAAATTTTGGCTTTTTCCAGATTTCTTGTGCTGCAACGTTCAGAGATACAGCTGAGTGTCGAGTAGATTTTACAAGGAGCTGAGAGCTGCAGGGGAGCAAAAGTTTAGTGCTGCTTATGTTTAGCCTGTTCACACTGTTAATAGCACAACAGGATAGTATACTTACTTTTGATGCTGAAGGCTGTGGGTTCTACTCCCACAGTAGGTAGATGCATTGCTGATACTGTACTGTGTTGTAAAGGGGGTGGATGCTGCAGTTCTTTGGCAAAGATACCTAGTAACTATGAACCTGTTATCAGTTTGCTATCCATTCCCTATTGCGATATTACTAACTTGTGCATTTTGTTTCATTGTTTACTGGAAAAATGTTCAAAACAAATTTAAAATGCCCTCTAACAACTGTACTGTATTGTACAAGGAATATAATGTAATACAGTCAGGAAGGTGTATCAAAGAGCATGTGTATGTTATGTTCGAGGGCCTATGATTTTGAAGACAGCCCAGAGTTTATCTGCCACTGGCAAAATGTATTTTCTTTGAATGTGGGTTTCAATGCTGTTTCAATGCATGTGAGTTTCAAGGGCAGAGAAGTTTTAATGTTAGTCTATTTTCATTGTGAGACTGCATTGCTTTGTTTAACAGATATGTATTAGGGTTTGTGCTGTAAAATGCAAAATAAAACTTTCAAATGAAATCCTAAATCATCGCAGAAGTAAAGCAGTATGCACATTAGTGTTTATGGTAAATGGGGCAAAATAACCAAGGAATGGGACATTGGAATGGCTGCAGGGGGGAGGCTCCATTTGACCATGATTTTGTGAGGGGGTAGCAAATTCAGACAGCCCCGGTTGAACTATACCTCTTAGTTGTCCATCTTTGCAGAATGAATAGATATTTGCTTCTTATTTTTGGTTTGTTCCTCATAAAATTTATGGTTTTCTAGCAAATCATTTAGGAATTAAGTCACTAAATGACAGACATTGAGTTTCAGACGTTATAACCTTCAGAAAAAAATGCCTGCTAATGCAAGACTGTCAAGTTTATACAAGGGCAATTTTTAGTAGTGTTTATATGTTCCCCCCAACATATTTGGGCCTTGTCCAGATTTCCTGCATTAAGAGGTTAAGAGGTACGTGCAAATCACTTTGTAGATTAGGAATATCCAAACCTCTCAATTGTCCCCAATTTTGGCTCAAAATGTTGCTCTCCCCTAACAATCCCTCCTCCAAAATGGCAATTTTTGAAGAAAATGTGGAGAGTTTACAATTATATATAACTGTAATGATCAGAGTTGTAGATTACTTTAATTTCAGAAATGCATGTAGATGCTCTTATTTTGTTAGCTGCTCAAGTTAACAGTGTTAATATTAAAAGGTGTCCCTTTTTTGACAGGTATTTTTGCATCACATTTTGGTCTGTTTTTTCATAAAATTGTGGTTTTCTGGCAAATTAGTGGCAAGTCATTAAAGATTGAAGTTAGAAAATAATGGCAGACATTTGAGTTTCAGATTTTATACCCTTCAGAAAATTCGTACTAATGCAAGATCTACTACTGTTCTATTTAAAAATTGGCCTTATTTTTGGGCCTGTGTCCCACTTCTAGTTCTATGTATGGCTTTGTCCAGATTTCTTGCTCTGAAGTTGAGAGGTATGAGTGTCAGAGCCATCACTGTCAGCCAGAGACATTTCAAATTATGACATACTTATTGCACCCCACCCCCCATTGTAGTGGCTCTGGATGTGTCCAAGGAAGGCAAGGAGTAGTTATGCAGTGTAAGTGTGCAGAGTATTCCCCCATCCAAGATAGATCACAAATACGACCGTGGCTTTTCATCTGTCCTTGATTTTGCAGAATGTTCTGTTTTTCTATCGGATTTTTATACTGTTGATTAATGCTTCTTATTATTCAGGAACTGCATGCTGTCACAGTGCCCTGTTGCACTGTTTAAGTAGCCATGGTTTAATGAACATCAGGTAAGCTTGTCGGAGACTGTAAGATGCCAGTAAGCTTTAGTAAGCATATTGTTAAAGAATTACCAGCATTGAAAGCCTTTTCGTTGTTGCCATGCAGAGAATATTTACATAACTAGATAATGTATAAGCCTTGGGTATTGAAATGCATATGACAGTATTTGTAATAAAAGGACAGGATTACAGTATTTTCAGAAGCTCATTACGTTTTATTGGAGACCAGTGTCTTATAGCAGTGTCTGTGTGTTAGTACACTTGTAGTTGGGTGGCTTTAATGGTATATGGTAAATAAGCATTGCTACCTTACTTAAAAGCCAAGCCCTGCAACAACTAGGTAAGCTCCACACTGAAGTCAAAACACAATAGCTCTGGTGGGTAAATGTACTCTGTAGTAATCAAAAAAGGCAAATATTTGAAATGGCTACAGCTTATGTACAAACACAATAGGTAGTGATGAAACAATGCTCTGCTAAAAATGCTTTAATGCTCCACATTGCTGAGCTGCAGATCAGTTATCACTGGCTACCAGTATTTCACCCACTTCAGATCAAGCACGGTGCTGTTCAGTGCAACCTTCCCAGAACTAATTCAAGTCTGACCAGAATTATTTGGTGTGTGTGTGTGTGTGTGTGTGTGTATAGGAGGGAGGTAGCATACCCCTCAGCTGTCCAGGTTTTTTGCAGAATGTCCAGATTTTTGCCCCATATTCCTCCTAAAAAGGATTGAAGTGGCTAAATAATGAGACGTTTCAGTTTTAGATGTCCTGTTACTCTTGCAATTTTCTAAGTTTATGAGAGCCATATTTATAATCTGTCCCTATTTATTTTAGGCTTTGTCCAGATTTCTTGCACTAAGGTTGAGGCCTTGAGGGTTGTGTGGTATGTTTGTGAGAGAGAAAGCGAAATGCCCAAGTTAGAGTTAGCAGGTGGAATTAAGTAAATTTTCAAGGAACTAAGTTTTAAGGGAAGCGAAGTTTACTGCTGCTCATGCAAAGTCTATTTATAATGTGCAACTGTTTTGTTTAGCAAATGGTATCTCTATTGTGGTATAAAGTTTTAAAGCTATGTTAGTAGCACCACAAGTAGAATACTTGCATCTTAATGGAGAGGATTGAGGTTCTATTCCTACAGCATGTACATCTGTATGCTGCAGTCCTGAGGATGTCCTCCTTTGGATGAGATGCCTAATAACTATGAACCTGTTTTCAGCTTCCCATCCATTTTCTATTGCAATATACCAGCTTACCATTTTTTAATTTAACATAGGCAATTTATTCTTCGACGGAAGCAGGCACTGAATTTGTAGATGAAACACTGAAATATACAGTTTTCTAGCAACAACATCTTTAGTTTCAGATATCTTTAATGTGGAATTATTCAGATTACTTTTACTTCGGCAGAGACAAACAAGTGTTGCTGTATAATACAAGGGATATAATTCAATTATATATTACATATTATAATTAATACAATCAGGTAAATCAAATCTTTTGCATGGTCTTAACAGTGTGCAAAGAGCCTATTGCTTGAAAACAGTTCAAAGGTAAATAACCTGCCACTGGCCAGATGCATTTTCTTTGAATGTGGGTTTCAATGCTGTTTCATTGAATGTGAGTTTCAAAAGTAGAGAAGCTTTAATGCCAAGTCTGTTTTCATTGTAAGACTATTGCTTTGTTTAGGTTTAGTAAATGTCTCAGTGTTTGGGCTATAATGTTTGAAATAAAAGTTGTAAATTAAATCCAACTGCTTGTAATCATTGTACAACTAAAGCATAAAACAGTATGCACACAGATATTTGAACAGTGTCCATGGCAAATGGGGAGAAATAGCCAAGTAATGGGACACTGGAATGGCTGTGTGGGCGGGGCTTGGGGTGGGTGGATGTGGGCGGGGCTGTGTTGGCAGGGGGCGGGGAAAACTATGTGGGTGGGGCTCTGGGTTTGCACCCCCCTGCAAAAAATCCTGCGGGCTCCCTTGAGTGGAATACAACTATGTTGACAGTCGCCTTTCCAATGTTACCTACCTGGAATTGTTTGAAGCTCCACTCACACTACCTACAATATCACAAGCCAAATACAAACTTTTTCCATCCAACTACATCCTACCATGCAATACACTTCAGTATGGGGGCATTCCCCTTAACCCTGGTCCAAAAAGCAACTTAACTTACTCATATTCCAAACCACACAGAAAATAATCCTCTAAAACTTCTTAATATCAATCTAAGTATGAATAATAAGCTCACAGATTGACATACATGGATTTTTGTCCATTCCCCAGATACCTACTTCTTAACAGAAACTTGGCTAAAGGCAGAAAACAAAGACAATGAAATACTTCTTTCTGGCTACAGTATACTATATGCTGATTGGAAAGGTAAAAAAGGACATGGGGTAGCCATATTTTACCCTAATATATTTCAATTTAATCCCAATACACCATTTCCTGTTTCATTAATGCTGAACTAATTATATCCTTCCTCAAACGTAAGAACCATAAAAGTACCTGCTTCATTACTCTATACATCTCCAAAGGGGATAATACCCCTGCAGTCAAAGATATACTCTCCTGGATGATTAGTAACATCTCTCAGGAATTAATTATTTTAAGTGAGTTTAACACAGGCTGGGACTCAGTCACCACAAATAAATCTGAAAACTCAATACACTTTTATGGATTTACCCAACTCATCACTATCCCCACCAGGTATAATAAATCACACAATAACTCATCAATAATATAGTAAATTCTAGAATCTTATCCTAGTAAAATTACATCCAGTAGCACTCTGTCAAACATACTTCATGACCGTCTACCAAGTTATGCCTATTCCAAAACTCTACCACTATAACATAGTTCCTAACATAACAGAATTTGATAAATAAGCATTTTCATCTGCCCTAAAATCATGTACATCAGCATATTAGAATACCTACCATTAAACAATTCAGGACCATTTAATCAGATTTTTTCTCAATATGCTCATCAAAATGACCCCTATGAGAAAAAAAAGAAGAGAATAGAAGAAAATCCTGTCCTATGGCTAAAGCAATCAACTAAAGAATTAATCTATACACAAGATAATGCCTGGCTAAAAGAGAGAACACAGCAGAGCTACTATATATTCATGTAACTCTATAACCTCAAGTAAAGTCATACAGACAAAAAATATTGATTTGCACTGCAAATCTCTAACCTTAACCTAACAACACTAAAGCTTTTTCATTCTCCATGACTAAGTTCCTATCATTCAAGCAGAATCAAATAGCTAACTTCTACCCCATACCTTTCAGCAGAAGCTATCACCATCAATTTCGACACTCACTTCATCCAAAAAGTTGCCAAACTCATTAAAACCAATGGCAAGACTATCACAGCTATCTGCACATTGACATCCACAATAATTCTTTCACTCTAAACCAGTCCCCACAAAAACAATCAAAAAAATTTCAATTCAAATTAAAGCCTACCAGCCTAGCTATAGATAGCTTCTCATCCAAGTACCTGAAACATCATTGCAAATGCAGTGGCCTATTCAGTATCCATATTAATGAACAGATCAATTCAAGAAATCTATCTGGAAAAAATCTTACATCCTGCCTTAATCCAGAGGAGGACACTCTGGAAAACTGTCAGACTACAGGCTAGTTGTTATCCTTCCCCCCTCTTAAAAATCTTAGAAAAGTACATCTACACTTAACTGCTCCTGCATATCTTGGCTGACTCCCACTTAAGGATGCTCATCTATATGCTTACACATGCATATCCATGTTTGTAGCTGTATCACTGTAAGTGCTCACATATGATATTGTCCATTTCAACATTGTATTGGGATTGTACCAAAGTGATTTCACCACGTGACCGTATTCTTCTATTCAGCTTGCTTTTATGTAATGTAAACCAGTTCAGACAGGTTGTAGCATATATATGATTACAAACAGGATAAAGCGGGTACTGAAGAATGAATTAAGTTAATAATAATAATTCACAAATGTGTTATTTATATGGTAAACCTTATAACTAAAAACATAGCAAAACTAATAAATTGCCATCAGCACCACAGCAGGACATCATACTGATTATTCACATACTATGTTCCCAACAAAACATAATTTATTTTCCACTAGCATTTAATACAATAGTATCAATTCAGTTCAGTGTTTTTAAAAGCTTTTATGTTGATTACTTACTCTGAAACCAAGATAGATAACCTGTCCTGAAGCAACATACTGGCCACTTTTGGACACAGCCACACAGGAGACATTGTTAGTATGTCCATGCAGAAAGTATTGCATCCTACTGCTGATGTTCTGTATGATCACTGTACACCCAAGTGGATAGATGAGAGCTTCTCTATCAGGATGGACAATCAGACCTGATGGAACTTGTCCTGCATGAAAAAAAAAAAAAAAACAAGAGAGTCCCAGATTTTTGAATTTCTGGCTTCCTAAAACATTTTTGTACTTATGAACCTGGCAAACAAATATATTTTAAATTCTGGAAACATTTCCAAATCCATGCTTAAACTGAAATAATTTTTGGAAGTTAATCATGTGACTGCATACTGTTGCTGTCACAGAACAGGGACATTTTGAATATTTCAATTTGCTAGCTATATTATCATGATTACCATATCAAAATGTCATCAATGAAGGCAAAATGCTGACCATTCTCAACCAGCATAATATAACCAGTGCATTCCAATTGCTTTAGCATACTTTGAGCTAGTGACAAGAAAGGAAATGACCTTTATTACTTGCCAATAAACAGACCTGTTATTAAGTATGATATCACTATCTGTAGGCATTAGGAAGCAAAGAATCAACTGCACGGGATGAAAAATACATGGTTAATCTTGCTGAATTTTAAAGTTTCTTTAAGTCATTATGCAAAATGTAGATGAAAGTGTTCTGTAACTTTAAAGATGACTGATGGAGTTTGTAGTAATCCACTAATGCCTGATATGGAACATGATAAAAACACCACATTTTATGAGACAGGAATACTTTCCTGTTATTACATGTGCCGTTTGGGAGAGCATTTTACAAATATCTTAACACAATGAAGGAACAGTGTTATTGCATAAAATGCTGCTTGTACCTCATGTATTTATTTCCTTGTTAATTGGATATGTAAGTTGGTCCAAATACCTTTTTCAGATATGACCAGATCCTAGAGGTACAGTAAATAATATAACCTAACTTAATCCACTTCAGTACAACTGCTTGCTGATAAGTGTAACTAATTCCTCTATTATTTGTAATAATCTTCTAATGATCTGATACAAGTAATGTATATATCAAAAAACTTTTCAAAACTATAGTTTCACATAAATAAAAGTACTGCAGGCAACACACTGTATAAGAGAGGGTTCCAGGTTTGGATAACAAAGAGATAGTGTGACATTAAATAAAGTTTGTACTCATTCACTAACTGTTTAATACTTAGTGTTGAAATATATTTCATAAAAGGATTAATGAGTGCTTGGGTGTCAGTAATCCATAAATTAAAGTCTGAAGCTGAGACTAGAAAGAGAAAGATGGCAGATGCAGGGATATGCAGTCATATGGCATTTTTTCATAGACAGCAGTACTCTATATTTCTAAAAGTTTAGAAGAATCTAGAAGTTATATCACTGCTTTTGGAGAGTACTTGCGTCCTAGACAAAATTACAAAATATTACTGAAAATAAGTATTCAGTTCTAGAAAGTAAAAAGATGGTTCCAAGAATCATTCTAGAGTAAGAAAATTAATGGTCATGCTTTAGTCCTTTATTTTTATCATCATATATACATTGTTTTTGACATGGCATTTAAAAGATAAAATATGGAGTTTGGCTATAAACCCAATTTTTTTCTCATCTATCTCATTTTGAATTGTAAACCCAGATTGTTTCTCATCTACCTCATTTTGAATCCTGTCTTCCTTTACAGAAATCTTACTAGACAAGGGTAATAATGCTGAAGACATTCACAAAAAGGTAATAAGAATAACATGATTTTTGGAAACTGGAGTGATACCTGCTTCTCCTCTGGCTATTTACTGAAAATTGTCTGTCTCAGATTGTAGTCTTTCTAACAGTAGACTATAATCCATTTACTTCAATCTTGTCATTCTCATTTTACATCTGATCTTATTTAACATGAAATTATGCTCTATTTGTTTACCTACCAGCTGTACAAGTCTCTTGTCATGCTCTTTTTGTGTCTGACCTCACAATAATAGATCTACAGTTATGAATGCAACACTTTCCAAGCCATTACTTACTTGTACATCAACTTTTTGGAATGCATATAGTGTTGATGAACTACCAAAGAGAAGTCTAAAGAACATGTATCTTTACAATCACATATCAAATATACACGGTTTGGAGATTTCTTCATTTAACATTATCTATTAAAATTCTTGGTTTGCAACTAGTATTGAAAAGATCTTATCATTTGGCATTGCTGAAACTACTTCTTCAAATATATGCAAGTGGGAGTGCTCTATGTATATGACTTTATTCATATCTTGCTGATCTATACAAATGCAATTTTTTGTCTTGCCTGATAACAACAACCATACTATTCGTCCATTTTATTGGCTTTAATGGCTTCTTAATAAAAGGTTTCCATATACCCTTATTTCTGTTCAGTTTTACTTCTGCCAGCTACTTGTGCTTTCCTTGAAGCACATACTTTAGAACAGGGTCCACTATCTGATGGTTCATGTTATAAACTGCAGTGGTTAAAATGGATGACAGATCCAGATAAACTCAATTATGTACATCAAGGTGATTCCATTGTTCAACATGTCTGTGGTGGTGGTAATACTGTAGCTACCTCCATAACCATTAAGATTATTATGCTAATGAACATCCTGCTGAAACAAAGGAACAAAGGCACATTTTGCAGCATTTTGACAGTGTCTTGAGCACTGATAAAAAATAATATTAAATAACACAATCACACGACAGTACATATTTTGTATGGATGTTCTCCAATACTGTTAGAATAGTGCATATTGTACATGCATAAACCACCATTACTGTTAGCATGATACATTAATTTTATGATGTGATGCTCTTTCTTGGTTTTCAGAAAAAGGGTGGAGGGTCACTAAATAGTTCCTAGTAGTGACATACATCCATGCAGGCATTTTCTATATGCGTACATGTGTACAAACAGGAAAAGTATGTTGGACACTCAACATGATGATATGAATACCCCCCCCCCCGGTTCATCCCCAGGACCCAGGTGTGGTATCATTACATTATTACGTAGTAGTGCTCCCAAACATAACTATTTACACAGATACATGCCACATGATGTTGCTGCTGACAAGTTTATTAATCTATCCTCAGGCATTATCAGGCATCTGTGTTGATGTGCCTAAGCACTACATAGCTGCTGATGCACAGTGAGCACATCTTATGGCTGTTTGCTCTCTCTCTCTCTCTCTCTCTCTCTCTCTCTCTCTCTCTCAAAGACATTACCATCAGCAATACTGTCACTTTTTGGCCCTTTACTGATTGTGGGTTGTAGAAGTGATGAACTAGTTCTCCACTGCACACTATCTTGCTTGCAGCATATAGGTTCATAGGTTCATAGGTTGGTACTAGGCTATCAGCCCTAGGGCCTATACAAGCCTAGCCATAACAATTCCCTGGCTATTTCTTCCCACATTATTTACTTTCCTGGACCCCTGTCTAGCAGGGCAACTGACGTGATCCCTGGGGTGAATTTCCTTTCTCCCATCCAATCGTCAAGGTTCCTCTTGAAGAGGTCCAAAGAGGCACTCTGCTTGACATGTATGGGCAATCTATTCCAGAGTCTGGGGAGTCTCTGGGTCAGGAACCTATCCCTCCAGCATGTTTTGTTTATTGTGATGACAAGGTTTAGATCCCTGGAGCGTGTAGCTCTGAGGGATGGGGATTTATTTAAGTGTAGCATGTCCAACAGCTCTGGGTTTGACATGGCCTTGTATGTTAAGCAGAGATCGCCTCTGAGTAGACGATATGCGACAGAGTATAGCTGGAGTTTTTAAGGCGGTCAGCGTAGGGCATCTGCTTTAGGCCTGTGATTCTTTTAGTGAGGTATTTCTGAGGCCTTTCCAGTTGTTGCAGATGTCTTGAGAGGTACATACCAAATGGGGCGTTATATTCTATAATGGGTCTAATGAGGGATGAGTACAGTGGGACAATGACCTCCTTTTTTCTGGATGAAAAGCCCTTCGTGATGAGGTGTGCCACATAGAAGGATTTCCTGACTGTTGTGGTGATGTGGTTATCGAAGGTGAGACCAATGTCCACCTGTGTCCCTAAGTCTCTTATCACACTTTCTGTGTTTAGTGTACTGCCACCTATATGGTAATTCATGGATACATGCTTTTTCCCAAAGGGGATAACAATACATTTCTTGGCATTGAGCTTGAGCCCATGGCTCTGGCACCAAGCATCTGTTTCTGTAAGGCCCTTTTGTAGAGTATCCACATCATTTGGGGATTCAATAATGGCTCCCAGTTTGCAGTCATCTGCAAACTTTGTTAGCCAGAGTCCCTTAGTGTTGACCTGTACTTCAGAGAAGTAGATGCCAAACAAGAGCGGCCCCAGGACTGAACCCTGAGGTACTCCACTTGTCACATATGAAGTACTGTTTGAGTTAAAATACTCATATATTCATACAACTTCTGCTTTTAGTGACATATCATGATCAGTGCTGTGCCTAGAGTCTCATGTCAGTAATTTAGTGGAGTCATGAATATGATAGTGCATTCATATGTTCCAACAAGTCTCTCTTAGCCTGTTCTATAGTGTTCCCCAGGAGTCTACTAAGACTAACATGGTGCACACAGTGATGTTGCTTCTAGGCTGGTTACTAAATTATGGTTGCAACCCCTTGCAATAAGCAGTAGTGGACAAACAAGCTATGTATACAGAACATGCCATCAAAAAAATTAAGGGCCATTTTGGGGACTCTTGGAGAATTCCACTGGAATTTCCAAGGTCCCTGTTTTACAGGGGACAACCGGCATTAGTTGTTTGGATAAGAAACTAGCAAAAATAATGGATGTCTCCCAAATATGCATGCTTCATAGTTTCATAGTTTCCAAGACCAATGTTCAGGCTATGTAGGAACTCTGACTAATTACATGTAAAATTATAACTTCTATTTCTAACTGCTTCATCTAATTTAATTGAAAAAGTCTGAGATCCCTAGCCATTCCCACTTCCAGTATGATTTTTTTCTAGTATAAAGGAAAGTATTGACTAGGAAACATATCTATACCTTTGATACTGAATTTATTGAGGTGAAAAACTTTGCTTTCCCATGTTTATATGTTTTATAACTATTATATATTTGCAGTTCTAACATAACTGTATACATTTTGTCATTAAAGATCAGTAAATCATGTGAGGATATCAGATATCATTATCTGTGCTAGCATTTCTGGCTGCAGTTTTATAAATACTTGTAATAATTATAAATTACCCTGTGTTATATATGCCAGCATGACTAGCTATAGTTTTGTAAATAAGTTTATGTTTTTTAATTATTGTGGTGCTGCGGTAGCGTTGTCACCTCACAGTAAGACGCTGACTGGTTCGACTCTCAGCTACAGCGTCTTCTGCGTGGAGACATGCATGAATGGGTGTACCTTCGTTGAAGGTTATGTGTTAGGGCTGGCAACTCAACACGTAAAAATCAACTGCCAATCATTAGCGGACAGGAGTTCTGCTGTGGCGACCCCTAACTGGGAAAAGACAAAAGACACAACAACAACAGCAACAACTTTAGTTTATTTAAAATGTTACGATCAAACAGTGTTTTTTCTGGCTGACCAAATGTACATGTTCTTTAAAAAGAATTCTGAATGCAGGTTGTGTCAGTCAGCTGACCTGGAGGTGATGTCATTGTGTACTAGAGCTGAAAGGAATGGAATCTCCACAGCAGTTGTTTTTATTTTTCAAAAGTCTGAAATGAGACAGTAGAATTCTCATAACAGCTTTCTGTGACTTTTAAAAAGCTGAGTGTAGAATTGCAGTTGAGTTTAGCTGAGTTGCAGCAGTTGTTGTAGTAGACAGTGATTGTTTTCCAGATCAGTATTTATCACTCAAGAGTTTTTCAGAGCTGTTCAGCAGAAATAATAGGATTTGTTATTCCAGATGCTGAGGACTGGGCAACAGCCTGAAGAGTGGACATATAGTCTTATTGTGCTTGCAGAAGTAAGAGTATCATCCTGTCTTGCTGACTTAGTTTAGACAGGGACAGATAACCTTTAGACAGTGATCTACAGTTAGATAGAGTTTTTCTTCAGTCAGTGTGAAACATATCTTACAATGTTATTTTCATAATTTTCTGTGTGTGAAACTTTGTAGTTTATTGAAATCAGTTATTCAGTGTACATATGTTTTAAATAATTTTTATTTATTAAATATTTCACTACCTTCTATTGTGGCTGGTTATTTTGAAAGTACTTTTGGTAACCTGAGAGAGTTTATGCTTAATGTGATAACACCAAGGCCACTCCAAAAAGCTTGGCTTGCATGCTACTTTACATATCAAGATTTATTTTACCCAATGTAATTGAACACCCCTTTTGAAAGGTATCATAGTGTTTTCACTGGTGGCTGCATTACCATGTAATTTGGGAAAGAGGTTATAGCAGGTAAATCTGTGCCAGTCTTTCCCAGGAGTGTTTGTATGTGTGATCATTAAATATTTAAGAGTGAGTTTGTCAAATACCTAAAACTGGGACACAGTGTTATGCAGTGGGTAACGTGAAGGCTCATTTGGGGATCTGGAGTGAAGCAAATAGTTCAATCCTAGGTTTGAAGCCTGTTCCCAGTGTACCCTTAGGGGAAATTGAGTGTTCTATCCCTACTTTCAGTGATGCTCCCTTACCAAAGACAGTGGTAAGGACTGAGGCTCCTTACCTACTGCCCCAGGTTTAAGTAGGGGGTCATCAAAAACCATACAAAATTTACCATAATAATAATAACTGGTAACTAATAATGAAATGCCTAAAATGTTCAGCCTTTCAGAGTATGCCATATGGTTAACTGATAGAATTGCCCTTGTCAATTTGCACTGCACAAATTCAAATGAATGTATATGAGTATACCCACAAAATGAAGGGTTATACTTTCAAATGGTCATTATTAAAGTCTTAAATAATTCTACTAAGAATTCTGAATCTCAAATAGCCATATATTTTAAATAAATATTTCACTTGCTTTAAGGTGAAGCTTATTCCTTGTGTTTGCTGCACGTTCATTAAAAGTAAACTTGTCATTTGTTAAAGTAAAGGAAAATCACTCTTCTATAAACCTGACTCCTTGAGAATGACTCATTATTCGATTCCCCAGTCTCTGCAGTAGAAGATTTTTTTGAGAGAGGGGGCTTGTATATTGTAGCAAATTATTTATCAGTAGCATTTGTTTTTGAACGTTATGTTCTTTTTCTCCTTACTAGGTTGACCTGTAATTTTAGATCCAGATATTATCAACTTTATATTCATTACCTTTGGATTGTGGCACTATTCAGAAAAACTGACTCTTCAGTAATGACACAAGTATTATTATGTTCTGGGCACTCTAAGACTTAGAAATTACTGTATATTTTTCAGGAAAATGCCTTCTGAAGCCATCAGTGAATCTGAGGCATGTTCCTGTTCCACTAATTGAACTAGCAATGTCTGACAGTAAGTGTGGACAACCAAAGTTCTGCTTCCAGTGCTAAGAGTACATGGCTTGAATCTTTCCATTTTCATTTTCCTACTAAGTGACCTTGAGCAAGTCATTTAATCAGGCAGTGCTTTCAGGCTATTGGCAATTTGAGCTAGACTCCCTAATAGTCTCCTGGAATGCATGCTTAACAACTTTGTATGAACCTATGCCCCTACCCCTTTATTCTTTTTATCAGTACTCATCACAGCCATCACAGCACTGTTTCTATGTTATACTTCTTCAATCTGTTATTAGCTATGGTGGAATAAGTGTCCAAAGAAATCCATAGCTTTTCACTGCATTTTAATATTTTCTGTAATGTTTTTTCCCAGTCATGATTGCAGTGGTGATGCATTTCATGTAAAAAACATTTCCTTCCTGCAATATATTTATTTTCAGCCCACTTCCTCACAGTTGAATATACCATATTACATTACCTATATTATCTTTTTCAAGTACTCAATTACATTGGTTTGTCATCTGTGAATGTTTCTACCCTTTGCATGGTTTCCCCAGTTTACTGCCTGCCAAGCAGTTCTGCAATTATCTCATATGAAATGATGTGCATAGCCACTTTAGCAATGCTTACTACTATTAAAATGTGCTCTGATCATCCACTAATATGTCACTCTACCCTTGACAAACTACACAGTTCTCGGACCATAACATTCGTAATGTATTTATGGCCCACTACATGGTTTCTTTCTAACACATCCTGACATGTGTTGCAAGTATTTTTTTTTACCTCCATCAGCACAAGATGAAGAAAATAAGGTTGTCCATAATTTGATAAATAATAGATGGCTGCTTATATTTTAATGCAAGTGCATTATTCTTCAAATGGAATTTCTTTATATTGTGTAACACAGCTTACTCATACTTTCTTTAAAAAAATACAATAGTACTACCACACATACATCATTTGTAGTCCAATGATTTGGTGGCCAACATAAACACAGGCAATGTCAATGAGACAACCACAACATGGCTGTCAAAAAAAGATGCTCCATTCACAATATGTGACACATATTTATGCATTTTCCCTTGTACAATGTTAAAAATGAAGAGCACCAAGTTCAAGAATGCCTGCTCATCATCATGCCTCTCAAGTGTACCTCATTACGTGGAACGTACCTCATTTGGTGTCAAAGTCCATGTTCCTCAAAGTTCCACATTGAAAGGGTCTGCACACATTCAGTGTTAGGAATTGTTTAGCTGATATCCATGGTAAATCAAAATGAATCATATTACTTCATTAAGAGAGCTTCTTTATACGTAAAACCAACACATTTTAACTGTTCTATGGCCTTCCTAGTTGAATTTCTTAGCAAGCTGTTAGTATGTGCTCCACATTTTGCCCATTTGTTCCACATTATGAGGGCTAGTGTTCCTCATTTTGGAGATGGAAGGTTGAGAGCTATGCTCATCATTTATTTTCTCCACCTACTGCACAGCCTTAGGAAGTGTGTTGATTATGCACTTTATATTATTAAGAAGCATTGCATTGTACTTTGTCAGTCCATTTTCTCCTATTGTTTTTCCCAGTGTTGCACAGGAATTTCTGCATCACCTTGACTCCTATTTGTTATACTCTTCAGCCGCATCTTGTCTGCTCTTTCTGTTGTGCTTTTAGTTTTCCCATTCAGTTCATGTGTCAATTGTTTTCCTTACACAGCATTGCTTACAATATTTACGTATGTAATGCATAAATGCCACAATCAGGGAGCCTAAGGTTAATAAATTGATTAATCACAAAATGGAATGTTTGGTTTGCTTGTGTCAGTGCTTCACTCTCTCTTTGCTTGGTAGTTTAGCTGTACTCTGCCTTATCTGTACTTGGTGCTGGATTATTTGTCTAGTATATATGGAGCTGAAAATTGTAATTGGCCTGTTTAGTGTTTTCAATAGGACATGATTTCAGACTAAAGTGGAAATAGAAATGGCACGGCCTATTCCATCCACATGAGCCTGGAGTTTCAACCCAATCACTCTCATTGTTATTTACAGTTGTTTACAGGAAAAGTCCAGCTGAGAATTAAAACCCATTTCAATGAATACCCATGGATAAAAGCTCCATGGTTACATATGGTTACATATGCAACATTATTATGACAATGTGCAAAACATTGATTAAAGCAAAAAGATTTATATGTTTATAACACAGACAACTCAACATTTGAACAGTGAATTAACTGCATTGTGCGATGCACAAACATTAAAGTAAATCTGTTATACCAAATTAACAGACAACTTTGGTGGTTTCAGTGTATAATACAGATACTTTAAAGGGTTTTCTTACATGAAAAAGTTACTTAACCATAGATGGTGAGTTGAAGTTTCATTAGTTGTGTATGTGCATGCACTCGTGCAGATACGCACAGGCATATAATTTACTTCTCTATTATACGCACTTATTAATATATTTCTATACATACATGTAAGATGTGTTACACACTTGTACTTCATATATATATATATATATATACATATATAGATACATATATATATATATATATATATATATATATATATATATACATATATAGATATAAATATAAATGTATACATATGCGTCTACTTCTAAATTTTGAAGTTTCAAAACTTCGAATTTCTTATGATCGAGACCATAAGACTGACATTTTGAAACTTTAAACCATTTAAATGGAGATTAATGTGCAGCATGAAATGGTATATTTACCATTTTCCTCACTGTAGTGCAATCTTGGAGTTGGTATATTTAATTAGCAGGGGTTGTGTGGGATGCAGGGGGGGGTGCCCCTCTGCAAAAACATAAAAAAAATATTTTTTTGTTTTTCATTTCTTTTATTTACATTTTGAAGTTTGAAAACTTCGATCTTATGCTCCCGGCCATAAAAAAATTTGAAGTTTTGAAGTGGACCCGTGCATATATATTTTGATAGATATAAAATATAGATATACATAGTTAAAGTACTTCAGATTTCTCTTTCTTCATTTTTAATGAAAGGGCACATAGCACATGTAAGCTAAAGTAAATACAGCTGTATATCATGGCTGCCATCAATTGTTACATTTCTTCGATTTGTTTGCATTTAAAACATTCTCTAGTGTCTCTTTGCTGCTTTTCTGCTTTCAAACATTTTTTAGTGTCTCACTGCTGCTTTTCTGCTGTTTAAATCATTTTCTTAGTGTTTCCTGCATAAATTAGTGTAGCTAGCAGCTTTTGCATAGTCAAGATATAAGTTTGCTGCATCTGGGTCTGTTTGTAGTGCCTGTTGTACTCTAAGCACATTTTCCGCGCCATCTTTGATTAGAAGGGGCCCTTCTGCACCCTTGTGAGAGAAATATGCTGAATGGAACCTGTTTGGTAAAGGGTGATTGGTCTAAGGCTTGGAGTAAGCATCCTCAATGGTTCTTTTAAACTCTTAAAATTTTTTTTTAAGTTTTTAGCTTCTGGTATTTAAGCCCTGTGTTTGAGCAGGTTTCTGCTTGTGCATTGCGCAGCACCGTGCACTGCCAGGCAATTGTGCACCATAGCCAGACAGATAATTTCAACAATTTTTCCCTTAGATACAGCTGTATTACATTAGTGTAATCCTCATCTTTAGTACATTTCTGGTCTAAAAAGTATTGCTAGTGAGCTGTGACCTATTAAACCATCATCAAAAAACCCCATCAGAAACACCCATCTACAGAGCACTTCCTAAATCAGTTCTGAAAGCCCATCCATTGCGATAATAGTTCTTCAAACCTAGCATTATGGACAGTTGGACTACTCCTGTTTCTCCTGCTAGCCTTGTTGACTTGGTTCTTTTGAGGCAGTGTAGCAACTGCCTCATGTACATGGACAACCATCTACTAATAACTCACTCTAGTACAGAGTTCGAGAGATTTATTTATACCAAGAATCTTAAATCCCTGCTCTCCAGCACTTGAAACAGTAACACTGTAGAGATTGTCAACTTACCCACCACTACTCATGCACATAGTGCCACTACTCATACACATAGTATGCATCCAACACATAAATCAACATACATGGAGATTCTCAAAAAATACCAAAACACCAGAGACTTCCAAAACACAAGACTGCTACAACTAACACAGTTCCCACAACACCCAAGACACAGAGGAACACCAGTGTCTCACCTACCTACCAAGCCCTTAAGGTAAGGTATAACACCCATAAATCAAATGTTCTTGTCATTGGAGACTACATAGTGAGACACAAGGATGTCCCACTCATCAGGTTACATAAGGAGAAAGTCACGGTCAGCTGCCTGTCTGGTGCCAGCATTCATCATATCACACATGCACTCAGGTCTCTCGGCAACAACTACCATTATGACTCTCTCATAGCTCATATTGGAGTGAATGACCTGAGACGTACCTCAATGGACTACATGAAGAGAGACATGATTGAGCTCTCTGAGTATGTGTCCCAGGCAGGTAAGTTCTTAGCCTTGAGGAGTGTATTACCCTCACCTCTAATGATGCCATAGTATAAACAAAAATGATTGATTCAATAATTGGCTTAGTTTTTGGTGTCATTCCAAGGGGATGCAGTTTCTGTCAGCCTGGGATGACATGGTCAACAAAACTCACTGCTTTGCCAGAGACGGTTTGCACTTGGCACCACTAGGATTTTGGCTGCTGCCAAAGGCTCTTGCCTCCCCCATAGTGCCTTTTTTAGACAAGATCTCAAAAACAAAATTGCCAATGTGAAATTTGCCATTCATAACAAAATAAGGGTAATGCTGTTAAGTGCTAGGAGCTTAAACCAAAAACTGCACAACCTGGAAGCACTCCTATCACTGGATGATGTAGATGTATGTGCAGTCACAGAAACCTGGTTCAAGGCCTTAGACAGTACACCAGCCTTGCAAGGCTACAATGCCTTCCACACCTTCAGACCACAATATGAATGTGTGAGAACCAAAGGAGGAGTAATTTCTATCTATATTAGAGATAAACTCACCACCCAACTAGTTAGACAGGACAGCTCCCTGGAGTTACTCAAGGTTCAGATTACTATGGATAAGACCTCCAGTCAAGTTATACCTAGTTATAGATCCCCCTCCATGGATCATGATGCGGGTGAGGCTTACTTGACCAAACTGGACTCAATCTAAATATTGTCAAACACTCTGGTTATGGGAGATTTTAATTATCCTGCCATCTACTGGGAAACCAACTCTAGCCCTAACTCACTAGCACAAATGTTATTTGATTTTGTTAATAACTCAAATACCCTGGAACAAATTGTTCAAACACCAACAGGAGGAACAAACATACTAGATCTGGTCCTCACTATCAAGACAAACAGATGCACCACCGCAACTGTCAGACCCTCATTAGTTAAATCTGGCCACAAATCAGTCACCTTCGAACTGGTACTAACACTAAAACTCAAAAGGGTGAAGTCAGACTGAAAAAAACTTCACCGAGCAAACTATACCTTCCTAGGGGAAGGTATAAATGCTTTCCAGGCCCCATCCCCAGCTGGAAGTGGTGTCCATGTTCTAGAGGTAATCAAAGCCAGTTCCCCAAGTATAAACAAGCCACCCTAGTGGACATCCAGCATCAACAAACTTTACAACAAACACAATATGTTGCTGTCTAAGAAAACTAAGCCAAGGCCACAACAATGGAAAAGCACTCTCCTCAGTCTCAACAGGCAAGTAAGACAACATGTCAAATATTTTATGTATAATTTTGAGAAAAATTTAGCAGTCACAGCCAAGGATAACCATAACTCCTTTTACAGCTACATTTGCAGCCTAAAAGGTAAGATCCAAGCATGTATCCAGCTAGTGACTAATGGTATCACACACACTGATTCTGCAGAGATAGCAAACCTGCTGGTGGATAGATTTGGTGAAAATATTACTCCCTTATCCACCCCAAACTTATCACAAACATTTCCCCAACTTCCCCACACCCTGCATATCTGAAGATCAGGTCATTAAAGCTGTGTCTAAGGCAAAAAACACAGCCTGTATTGAACCAGACAGCATCTCAGGCTGTCTTCTAAACAAATTAAAACATGAACTAGCATCACCATTAAGTACTCTATTCAATCAAAGCCTAACCACAGGCTATGTTTCTGCAGAATGGAGAACATCAACAGTTATACCCCTCCACAAAGGTGTCTTAGCAACAGACCTGGGAAATTATAGATCCATAAGTCTGACCTGCCTCATCTGTAAGACCATGGACCTCATAGACATAGGCGACCTCCAAACCCTGGGACTAACCCAATTTTGCTTTGTCAAGGGCAGATCCTGCCTGTTGAACCTGGTGGATTTCTTCAAAAATGTGACCAGGACCACTGAAGCGGCCAAATCTCTGCACACAGCATACCTTGACTTGGCCAAGGCCTTTCACACAATAACACACTCAGGCATCACTGATAAACTTAGCAAACTGAATGTAAACCTCTTTGTTGCAAGACGGGTTGCCAACTGGCTCACAAACCAGTTACACACTATCAAAGTGGGTGACTCCATATCAACCAGCAGACCTGTCACCAGGGGGGTGCCACAAGGTTCAGTGCTGGACACCCTACTGTTTGGTATATACTTCTCAGAAGTTCTCCCCAAAACTAAGGGGCTATGGCAGACCTTGCATCATCCTTCCCTTCAGTTAAAACAATGTCCCTTCACACTATCAAATTAACAACAATACCCTATGTACCTACAAAGTGGTAAAGGATCTGGGATCACAAGTAGGCTGTGACCTTAACTTCAACCACCATGTGTCTACTGTAGTAAGGAAGGCTTTCTATGTAGCACACTTGATTAGCAAAGGCATAGCCTCTAGAGCAAAGGAGGTTATAACCCCTCTATACTCATCACTAATTAGGCCCATAAATGACACCTTTTTTGTCATTTTGGCATGTACTAGACAAAGCACCTGAAGCAACTAGAGATACCGTAGAGGTTTCTAACAAAGATGATCAAGGGACTCCAGCACATGCCTTACACAGACTGACTAAAGTCCCTGTCACTATACTCTGTATCGTATGGACTTCTTAGAGGAAACTTATACCTGGCTTACAGAGCAATCTCCAGACCAAACCTAATGAATTTGCTGCACATCCATAAATCAAACTGGACTGGAGCTACCCATTCCAGGGAACTAAATATGACCTGCGACTTGAATAGGATGTGCTGGAGAGACAGATTTGTCTCTCAGCCACTGATGTGTCTTTGGGATAGGGTGTCAATTCATGACACAGTTGAAAGGAATCTGGATGAGTGGATGGGGCACCATACGTTTATACTGGGGATAGTGCCCACAACCCTCCTGGACATGAGCAGTCATTAATAAATACAATCCTGGGTACTAACTAGTATCTATGGTATTACATTGGGATGAAACGGCTAGGCCTGAAATGACCTCCGGATCGATAGCCTAGTAACCTCCTATGATCATATGATCCCATGTTACATTTCCGTTGATGACTAGAAAATGCTCAAGCACTCCACTTGTGTAAGGACTGATTCAAAGTCAGTAGAATATTTCTCTTCCCAAGGATCCATGCACCAGGTATGTATTCTCCACTGGAAGGTTGTCACAAGAAAGCATAAAAGAGCTTCTTATAAACAGTATCAGTGCACCTAGTTTATAGGGTTGTCACCTGCAAAGAAGTCCTGATTTGGGCAGTTCTGTAATATTGTGGTGAGGGCTTGAAAATGGTAAATGTGTTGACACTTTACAAGAATTATTAAAAATATATATTTTCTGATGTTTCTCTAAATGTCACAGACATCTGTGATACTATATTTAAGTCATCTTAACATATAAAATTGTACAAACAACCAATATTTAAAGTTTAAAATGTAGCATTTCAATACTGTGATGCTGTTTATGTAAATTTGTCAGAAGAGGTGACAACTGCTTTTGAACCACTGACTGATCTAATTGGTCTGTTTTGCTATGAAAGGTGAGGCTACATTGGAAACAGCTGTGAATCAGTGTAAGTTCTCTTTTTCTCTGCAACAAAGACAGTGGAAAACAGATTCACACCTCTCTCTGTTTTATTTATAGCAGCTGCTGTGCTCCTGACATCAGTAAGACTAATAACCCATATAAGATTGTCAGCAGTATCTAACAGGGTAAAAAAGAACTTATGTACTCACCATAACATTCCATCTGTGTTGTCCATTTTCATTCTTCCTCAACTGATGGGTTTGGATCCGATCCCTCAGATCTGACTCGGCTGTGGCTAAAGCTTGTGGCAACCAAAAACTATCAAGCAACCCCCTTACCCATGATACACCAACCCCAAGTACCTCAGATCTTGTTTACTGACTTCAGTAGAAAGGAAATATTTGCACTCAAATAGGAAGAAGACTACATCTAGAGCTCAATATAAAAGACAGTCATGTCCTGTAACTACTAATTTTTCCAGAAGTTACACAGGATGGTGGTTGGCGGGCAGGGAGTTGAGGAAGAATGAAAATGGACAACACAGATGTAATGTTATAGTAAGTACATATTTATCTGATGTTGTCAATTTTCATTCAATCCTCAGCTAATAGGACAGAGTCCCCAGCTACCTAAATTCCATGGTGGACTCAAGAAAGGATATTCCTGAGCACCACTGAACCAAATGATGCTCTACCTCTGGAGAAATGATTAATAAAAGTATGGGGAGTAGCCCAGGTTGCTGCTGTGCATATATCATCCGCAGACATTCTGGAATGAAATATTGAAGAGGTGGCTATATATCTAGTTAAATGGGTCTGTAATGGTTTTGGTAGAGTAATGTCAAATTTGTTATAAAAAATTGAAATAGAATCAGTTACAGCTAATTTTGCAAATTTTAACTTTTGCAAAAGGCTTTCCCAATTTTACTTCTGAGAATGAAACAAACAATTGGTCAGTTTTTCTGATGTTTTTTGTTCTATGTAGGTAAAAATGTAATTGTCTGTGGACATCCAATAAAAGCAACATGTATTGTGCTTTGTGAAAACAAAAAAAACTAATAAAACTGTAGAAAACTGTTGCTAGACTGAAAACCAAAATAACAAACTGGTACTTTAGTGTAAAACTGTTTAATAACCGCTTTCATCAAACCAGACTTCATCAGAAATACAAAATGTAATAAATTCTAAGCCATATAAATACTGAAATGCTTCAATTGCAAATTACATCTTGTTAATAAAACAATAATACAATCAAATGATTTAAAAAGACAATACGTAAAATAAAACAAAAATAATAATGCATTTGCTTATTTAACAACTTTGGCATATGCCCTACGTTCCTTTAAAATACATTTAATATTGATGGCATCATTTAATCCTCGGGGCATATCTGCCCATCCTCTTTATCTGCAATCTAGTCTCCCTCTGTTCCAAATATTTTTTTTAAATTTCCCCCTCTTAAACTTAAATATCCCTGATCCAGAACAGAAAATAATTTATTTTTTAAAATTACTGCATGCGATGCTATGCCTATACAAGACATTCCTACTATCTTTATTTTTAATGCAATTTACATGTTCCCTAATTCTAATATATAATAGTCTGGTGGTCAACCCTACATTAAATTTTGAGCATGTACTACAGACTGCAACATAAACTACTCCCAAACGTTTACAAGAAAAATAACCAGTAACTGGTATGGTGTGGGACAGATGTGGTAGGTCTATAAATGAACCTTCCAAGATGTACTTATACATGCTGCATGCATAACATTTATGCATGCCATGTGCTTCACTAATACTTTTGGTATCAACAACAAATAGAGCCGCACCTTTTTCCAATAAACTTTTCAAGTTTATATCCTTCCTATATACAAAACTGGGTTTAATACCCACACTTTTTACCAAGTCATGGTTGCCTTCAGCAATTTTCCAGTTTCTGGAAATCACATTTTTAGTAATGGGCCCATCAATTGTCATGAGCATCCCAAAACTCAGATGTCTCTCATTGCAAGAACCATTTTTGTTTGTAGCAAGAACAAGCACTTTTTTTAATAATAGCTGAATATCTGTCTTCCCTTCTATCCCACACATATTGTATCTGTTCATCCAGTAATTTTTCATCATAACCTCTTTCCATGAACAGTTTTTTGATGAATTTGAATTCTTTGGTCAGAGAATGATCATCAATGGTCATCCTCCTGGTTCGAATGAATTGTCCTTTAGGAATATTATCTTTTATGTACTTCGGATGTTGACTAGAATAACGTAAATAACTGTTCATAAAAGTGGTTTTCCTCTGAATACTGCTATCAAACCTGTTGTGACTGTTATCCCATTCTAAATGGACATCTAGATAATTAATAGATGTGCCTACATCCCTACTCACAAACTTCCTGCGAATACTGCTATTAAACCTGCTGTTAATGTTATCCCATTCTAAATGGACATCTAGATAATTAATAAATGTGCCTACATCCCCACTCACAAACTTGAGAAAAGAAGAACTTGAGTTGAGCTGTCCAAGAAACAACTTTGCTTTATCATGTCCCCCTTTTAATTGGGCATTCAGAGTGTTGCCTTTTTGCATAAATTTTATTCAAGTTTTATGTGTAGTTGCAGTTGCAATCGAATTTTATATATATATATATATATATATATATATATATATATATATATAGGACCTTAGGTTTAGTTAGGGGGCTTATGCTTGTTTTGGTTGTTGTGTTGTGTGTGTGTGTGTGTGTTTGTGGATGTGGGATGTTTTGTTTTTTTGTTATTGTTTATTGTGTGTGTGGTGCAGGTGGGGGGTTTGTTGTGTTTGTACCGTTATGGTTATTTCGTCGGGTTATGTGTGGTTGTTTTTGTTTATGGACTGTGAATGTGTGTGGTCGGTGTGATGTGGTTGTCGGTGTTGTGTGGTTTCGGCTATGTCAGGTAGAACCATATATATATATATATATATATATATATATATATATATATATATGACATCTCTCATATTTTAGCTGGACACTATACAAGTGAAAAAAAAAGGCAATATAGATCTGGCTTAGATACGTAAATTAGTGTCAGATGGTTTGATGCCTATTGGTTGAGTCCCAGAAAGTGCTGCCCCTATAGGGAAAATAGTAATTTTATTTCATTGGATCAATCAGAAGGTGTAGCCAGCATAGGTCTGGCTTAGATATGGACATGAGTTTTAGATGTCTTGTTGCCTATTGGATGAACCTCAGAAAATGCTGCCCTGATAGGGTATACAATGACTTTGTCCCATTGGGTCAATCAGAAGGTATGCCAATATAGGTCTGGCTTAGATATGTAAATGGGCCTTTGAAGGCTTGCTGCCTATTGGTTGAGCTTCAGAAAGGGTTGCCCTGACAGGGTAACTAATGATTTTGTTCTATTGGGTCAATCAGAAGGTGTGCCCTGCAATTATATGATTTAATTGGTTGATGCTCTGTTAAATAAGAAGAGAGGGCTACAGGAATTCACAATCTGAAGAAGGCTATATGCCGAAAGCGCTTATCGGGTTTTGCTAGCTCTCGCTCCATTTATTGTTTTTTATCTACACATTTTTTATTTTTCATTAAATTTTGGTTTTAACAGTTTCTCAGCTGTGAAGCACAATTGAGCTTGTTTTTTATTGTCTGTCTTTTCCTCTGAGTACCAACTGTGGTTCTTAGAGCTCTTGCTTAGTTCCTTAAAAAGATGTGTCAAAAATTTAAAAATGCTTTGTATTAGGGCTGAAAAAAGGTTCAATATTATTTTGATGAGCCAAGTATACAAACCTCTTCCATTTGCTGGAATAGAGTTTTCTGGTAGAAGGCTCATGGGAAGATAAAAGTATTTTATGGCAGGTGATAAGAGCTTAGGTTGTCCAGCTATTAATGGAACTGGAGAAGCCAGTCAATCAGCCTGAGGTTGTGTTGGTAAGGTCTGGATGAATCATGCCTGTTGGGTGAGACAGGAGGTATGGAATTGGATCTGGAATCCAAGGTTGCTGAAGGAAGTGAGGCCAAAGGTAGGGGGACCAAATCTGTCAAGGCCAGAAGGATGCAATAAGGATAACTCAAGATGGCAGCTTTCTGTAGGAATTTTGGAATTAATAGAATGGATGGCTAAGCATAGAGTAGACCGGGGTGGGGGACAACCCTTGGGGATTTCACCTGCAGAGGAAGTAGGGCAACGTAGCTGTTGTATTTGATGATTAGGGGAAGGTTACATTTGTTGCTTATAGAGGAAGCAAATAGATTGCAGCAAGGCTTGCCCCATTGACGTAAAAGCAATTCCATGACATTCGTGTTGAGGGACCATGCATGAGGTAGAAGAATGCACCTGCTCAGTTTGTCTGCTATCACATTGGATTTCCCCAGAATGTGCACTGCTATGAGAAAGCAGTTGGATGAGATCACCCATTGCCATACTCTGAGAGTTTCTGGACACAAGGGGTAGGGTCTGGTTGCTCCTTGTTTGTTGATTTACCAAACTAATTACATATTATCCATTTGAATTGCAGTTGTCCCCAAAGGGAGAGCAACCTGGTTTTCCCCAGAAAATGCCCCAGCTGGGAAGTGCCTATGGTCACTATGCCCATAGGCTGACAGGGGATAAATGGATGGCCTTGTAGAACCTGATCTGATCAAATCCACCACCCAAGACCTCTCTTGCATGTCTGAGTGATTTGTTACTGATAAGACATGGGTTGGTAAAGTATTAACCATTGTGTGGCTAGCATCCACTGGATTATTCTCATGTAAACTCTGACCAAAGGTACTAATATTAGCACTGCTGCCACTGATCCCAGAGCTTAAAGGATCAGGCCAGCTGAAATTTTGGTACTGCAGATTATCTTTCTGACCTGTGATCTTATGGTCTGAAGCCTTGAGAGTGGTAGTGAAGCTATGGCTGACTTTGTGTTGAGAATTGTTCCTATGAATTCTAGAGTCTGAGTTGGTTCTAGTTGGGTCTTTTTGTAGTTTATGATTATCCCCAGAAGAGAGCAAGTCTGGAGAACCTGGTCTGTTGCCCTTATCAACTGATGCATGGTTGGAGTGGAAATGAGGCAGTTCTCTAGATATGAAAATACCCAGAATCCTTGCAATCTCAAGTGAGCTGCTACTACTGCTATGCACTTGGTAAATACCCTGGGGGTTGTGGTGAGACCAAAGAGCAGAACTCTGAATTGGTAGTGACTGGCTCCCAGCCTAAAGCATAAATACCTTCTGGATCTCTGTTCATCTTTACATGATAGTACACATCCTAATGGTCTATTAAGCACATCCAATTTTCCTTGCCCAGTAAAGGGAGAGTGGACTGAACTGTGACCATTTGAAACTTAGTTTGTCAAACTGACTTTTTAAGATGCTGAGATCCAAAATTGGTCTTCAGTTCCCTGTTTTCTTTGGCACTAAAATGAACCTTGAGTAAGCCCTGGATTCTATCTGGTCTGATAGGACCTCTTGGATGACTCTTTTTTCTAGCAACTTTTAAATTTGAATTGCTGCTTGTTCCATCTGACTAGATGGAAGGGAAAAGGGAATTATATAACTTTTGGAAATAATCCTCTGCACCCAAGTTTCTTTTAAGTCTACCCAGGCTCTCTGTTGCAGGGATAAACATCCCAGGACTGCCTCTAGAGTTGGGCAATCATGTCTCCTTTCAGGAGTGCTAGTAGGGTCTGTCAAAGAAAGATTCTCTCGACCTCTGGTTTTGTGGGCCACCTCTGCCATGTGGATGTCATCATCCATTAGAGTTCCCTCCTCTGCCTCTGGGGAAATCTCCTCCACATGTGTCTTAGAACAGGCCCAGAGACTTCTTGAACCACATCTTTTGACTACCTCAGTGATTTCTAGAAAAAAATCTTTGAGGGGTCAAAAACGTACACCTATGGCAGTCAGGGACTTTCCATCCTTTTCACATCTGGACAGTGGGAACTTTACCTTGGGGCCAAACAAAGATATACCATCAAAAGAAGCACTGACAAAAAAAAATAAAAAATAAAAACACTTGAAGGGCTCCACAAAATCACATAAACACATCCAGGCATACCTCCTAATGGAAATGCCTGAACCCACTACCCTTGAGGTCCCTTCGGCTACATGCAAAGCCAACCTCATGGAAGAATTGGAAATGGATTGCAGGGAAGCCAACTGAGATGCCACAGATGATTGAACTTCATCAAACATTGCTCCTGAGAGGGTATTTGACAAATATTTAATCAAATCCCTCTGAAGTCTTTATGTGCCAAATAATTCAGTGACCTTAAAGCAAAAGTCACTGAAGCATAGACATGCTTCTCAAATCTGTCCATCACCTGAGACACCCTGTTGGGTGGATGGACAGTGAAACTTTCCTCAGCAAGTTACTTTTTTGTAGTCGCCACTATGACCATGGCATCAATGTGTATCCCTTTCCCCCAAAACTGCTTGTCTATAGGTGCTGCCATAATGTTATCTGTTCTCCAGTAGGCTCAATGGTGTCAGCTTCCTTCCATGCCCACCAAGAGATCAACTCAATGAGCTCGTTGGCAGGTGGAGTCACTCAGGAGGTTGAAGGGCCAGTACTGAAGGTCACAAGGAATATGGACTCCTCAGACAAATGGCTGCCGGGTGGCCAGCCACCTCTCTGCTTAAGGATTTCTACAATGTCTCTAAATGAGACACCTTCAGGAGGTCACTGTGGGGACACTTCACCTTCATTGAAGTCTGTACCTTCTGTGATAGACTCCTCTGGTGAGTCCAGGTGCTTCCTCTTGCACTTCTTCTTCTTAGGGACCTCTTCAGTGGGATGTTCTGGAGAGGTATCAGAAGAAGAAATCAAGATTTCCTGTGGGGAAGCCTGGGATTTTGGTACTGGCTGTCCCTGTGGAAAGACTTGGTGAGACTCTGAATGCTGAGACATCAGAGTTGAAGTTTTAGGATCTGAGCGGGTTGGATCCATCCATTCTGCTGAGGCAGAGAAAACTCTCTTCACAGCCTCAAAGGTAGATCACCCTGGAAAAAGGGAAAACCTCGGATTTGAAAAGGCAAACTTTTGGACCACAGCTCTCCCCTACTCAAAGGCCAAAATCCCCAAGGTGGAAGCCAGAACCGAGCTATCTAATGTTGAGGCTTCAATATGCAGAGACAGCTCCAAAAGAATCAGAACTGATTCCAACACCTCAGATCCGACAGGGAAGTTACAGCTCTTAGAGCTTTCTGGATCTGACGGGATCAGAGCACTCAAAGTAAGCTTCAGATATGAGGATAAGATAATCCTGGAATCCAAGCCAGACAATCTGGACAACTAGGATCCAGGGACTTTGAGACTACTGAAGGAGTCACAGTAGGAACTTGTAGTGGGGGTGTAGCAATGGAACGCACTTCTGGACCCAGAGTGGTAGGAGCCAAAGGGACACCCATGTGGCACTGCACTGACAGAATTTTTCTCTCCACTCTTTCCACATCTTCTTCTGTAAGACTCCTAGAAAAATGAGCAGATAAAACTGAAGGGGGCCTGGGTCTATCCAAAAAAAGGCATCCTAGAGGGACTGGATCCACCTAAGGTGAATACCTGTTCCTTGGCATCACAATAAAGGTAGAAGGACTAGTTACAGATGGATCTGATGAGGATTGTCTCAAATCTGAAGTAGTGGGATCAGACAATTTTTGTTTCTTTGGATCTGAAGATATGAGATCAGACAATTTTGGCTTTTTCAGATCCAAGGGTGAAGTCGGATCTCTTTTTGATCTATGTCTAGAAGACTCTGAAGCTGAAGACAAAGAGGAAGGGTTTGGAGTCCTTGAGTTTGGCTTTAATTTGGGAGATTTTTCTCCAGAGATAGTCTCCCTGAATGAAGAGTGCAAGAGTCCTATGAGAAACAATTTATTTTTGCGCTTCACCAGAGCCCTGGGTTGAAGCAGTGTCATATCAAGCAGTCCTCCTGCAAATGAAGAGGCCCTAAAGAAAACACTCATAATGTGTGTAATCTGATAACAGAAGTTTATGCCCACACTTTATACACTTTTTAAAGCCTGTAGGCCCTTTTTCTGCCATATTTCAAATTAATAGATTCAAAGGAAAAAAAATTCTATTATTACTAGATTTAAAGGGTTTTTTTTGTGTGTGTGTTATATAACAGGACAGGTAAGGAGAAAGAAGAAGAAAAGGCAGTAAAAGAAGAAATACTACCGACAATGGTAGATAAGAGCTACAGTTAAAGTACAAAAGGGCAGGAAACAGGCCAGAGGAAAAATACTAACAATAGTACTTAAGAATTACTTAAAGCAAAGTAAAGGTAAGGGAATAGGCAATACCTAATAAAGCTGAAACATATAGAAAATAGAAAATAGAAATTTTAACTTATCTTGAAAATGCTCAAAAGTAACTGGCCGATCGCGTCTTTCACTGAACACGGCAAATGAGAAATGAGGTACTTGGGGTTTGTGCATTATCGGTAAGGGAGAAGCGCGAGAGTTTTTGGATGCCATGAGCTTTAGCAATGGCCAAGTTAGATCCAAGGGACAGATCCAAACCCATCAGTTGAGGACAGAATGAAAATTGACAACCTCAAATCTACAGATTTTTTTTTTTGTGTCTGTGGTATTTCATGCAGGCAGAGAGAAATTCCTCTACAAAATATGAGAGAAGTTAAGGTTAAGAAAAGTGGGTGGTCTTTCCCTTCCTTTGATTCCAAGGCAATGAAATTAAAGTTTTATAAAGTACAAACAGGTTGCTCATACCTGCGCAATACAGGAACCATATTCTAGGGAGAAAAACACCCTATAGGCTAAGTTAAACTGTCAAGTTGCTATCTACCTGGACACTCCCAGTCTATCACACTATCACTGCCATCCCTCCTAAGCAGCCTTATAGTTCATGATGCAAATCTTTAAGAGTAGTTTGAATTGTAACTACAATGTTGTTACATTAAGACTGGTCTGCGCTCCACACTATGTTGACCTATGTCACAATGGACTGTCATAGTGACTGGCATTTAATTGCAATGATGATTCACTACACACACACAGGCACACACACAGACACACACACACACACACACACACACGTATACACACACACACACACACACACACACACACACACACACACACACACACACACACACAAACACACAGACACACCCTCAAGTGCTTCCCTCTGTTTTCCCCAACCCAGCTCCCCACACCATGCACATTAATTATTTTCCTTCCTTTTATCACACTCTGCTTTACCCATCAGCTATTTCAAGAAACCATGGCTTTCTATATGTTCTGAATTGCATTTTAAAGTTTTTTAACATAAAGTTTTCATTTAATGATAGCTTGACCAAAAATTGATATTAATGTAAAGAAATTCAGTATTTTTGTTCAACTTTAGCTTTCCTTCCATCCTTTCAATACAGCTTACCTGGCCGAGACAGTAATAAATGTTTAGGTTTGTTTGTTTCTTTCGGCTTTTCCCGGTTAGGGGTCACCACAGCGGAACTCCGGTCTGCTAATGATTGGCAGTAGATTTTTTACGTACTGGCTTGCCGGGCCTAATGCACAACCTTCAACGAAGGAACGCCCTTTCACACATGTTGCTACACATAAGATGCTCTAACTGAGAATCGAACGGGCAACGTCTAACTGTGAGGCGACAACCCTACCACAGCACCACCACTGCAGTGTAACTATTCAATTAACCCATTGGGTTATAAATTCTATGAAGTTCAATTTAGAATATTTTTGCAACCTTTCAATCCACTGGTGACCTGAACAAAAATCGTGAGCAAGTAAATAATTTCAGTCTTATTTTTTTTCCTTCGGGGAAGACATATGTTGTGCCCAAGGCTTAATGTTCAATGCTGACAAAATAGTAGTTCACAGTAAGGTAACAAGATAATTGTTTGTGAGGATACACAGATCCAGTTTGGGAATACTGCCTGCCTCCATATCCCTTAAAGAAGAAAGTCACTGCCTATGCATTCCTCTGGTGTTAGATTGGTATTAAAGCAGAATTTCAAATGGTCACAGTCACATATATCAAGTGACTACTGTTGTACAGATGCACAGCATCCTTCCTCACTCCTCACCACTACTCCCCAAAGACAACTAGCTGTATACATGCCTAATGTGTGATTGTGAGTAAAGTGAAAAAATAATGATTACAGTAATGTGTAACAGTTTGTTGCTCCTAAGCAGTGCAATGCCTCTACTCAAGCTATAGTAACCTTTGCACACCTTTGAGGCCTGTGAGGAAAGTCAAAGAAACAATGACCATACCCCAGTTCCAACACAACTGATAATGACCTCCTGTGCACACTCTGAGATTTGAATTTTGTTGAAAATGAAAGTAATGACCACAATGCCCCCCCACACACACACAAACACACACTCACACACACAAGCTATGACAACCTCCTGTACACACCTCTGAACATGGCTGGTTGTAGAATGGGTGTGTTTGAGGGCAGAGGACACCACAAAGTCCATAACAATACCCATTTATACAATTTGGGCTGTGGGAGTTTAAAGTATCTGAAGGTTCTATGATATATTTTATGCCTTACTTTTGAAAGATAATTACTTGTTATCTGCATTTTGTCTGCTACCCAGCAGAGTTATGTATGTACCTGGCATTATTGTATGTGTACACAGATTAAAATCAGTAATATTTTTACATTCACACATAGTCTCTCTCACACACACACACACACACACACACACACACACACACACACACACACATTAAAATCAGTAATATTTTTACATTCACACAGTCTCTCTCACACACATACACACATGCACACACACGTGCACACACGTGCACACACACGCACACACACATACACACACACACACACACACACACACACACACACACACACACACACACACAGCAAGTTTACCTTCAGAGAAACTGGAGGAATTTCATTTCACCCGCTGAATGTTTTTGAGGTGCTATAGTTAACCAGAGTACATGGATAAACACTCACATACAGATAGGGAGGGCATGCAAACTTCACATACAAAAAAACATAGTAAAGAACTGAAGCAGACCAAAGCACTGTGAAATGACAATGCTACTCATTGCATCACAGTGGCAATGAGCAGTTGTTTTCACACACATATCCTCTTCCTGACAAATAAACAAAGAAAGCCACCTATCATATTTAAAGTCTATGTCTGTGATGATAAGTGAAATAAATTATGGCCACCCTGTTTTTCTTAAATACACTGCAACCATGCCCCCCTACACAAACTTAATGGCAATGCAGATGATGTTTGTGCAAGAAAGTGAAACAAATTATAGCTAGCTTGTTACTTTCACAGTGCAACTCCCACACACACACACACACACACACACACACACACACACACACACACACACACACACACAAAAACATATGCACAAGCCATAGCAGTACTAGTTTATACTTAATTCTGCAAATACCAATACTTTATGCAACATTAGTTCTGCTACACTAGATCAGTGACTGATATTTAGCAGTTGTCAAACAGTAGGGATAAGTCACTTTTACTTTCCTCACTGAGGATTATGCATACTGATCACTGTCCCTGATTTCACAGAATGTCCCTGATTTTCCCATCCCTTGTTAAAAGTTTGATTTTCTGGTGAATCACTTAGGATTACACACAATCAATAAATCCATACATCCTAGTTTCATGCTTCTTATTTTTCAAAAAATGCATGATGACATCCTATTGTGCTAACTTGATAAATGAATTATGGTAGTATTTAAAAAATGTTCTTATTTTGAGCCTTTATTCTGCCATTATTTTTGTATTTGTCCTGAATTCTAGAGCAGAGAAGTTGAGAGATATAGTATCTGTAGTCCTGCCAGTATTTATAAAACTGCTTGAAAGAGAAGACCATACCTGAAGATCGGGAGCATCAGCTTTTCTTAAAATTGCAAGCAAGTACAGAGATTTGTTACTCTGGGTTGCTGATCTCTGGCACTTACCTTGCTCATGTTCATTCACTGACATCATATCACAACCATGTTTTGGATAAAGCATGTAATCAGAAAATTAATAACCTTTTTTCGCACTTTTCTATCAGACAGCAGCAGCTTTTGTGGGGCCCCCACCAGTCATAGGTTCATAGGTGTTTACCAGGCTAATGACCACAAGGGTGTGTTTTTAAGTCTAGTCATGCATCCCAAATCTCTGACAAGTTCTCATACCCGTGCTAAGTTGCCTGGGTTGTCAAGGATGATTAGGGAGCCCCCTGCAGCTGCATAAAGCTAGCTATTATGTGTGTTTTAGTTGAGAGAATGGCCATCAGCAAGGATTTATTTAAGTCAAGGGTACTATGTCAGTGGCAAAATATTTAGTGAAACTGTGAAGCCTGCTACTTGACAAAGCTCTGTTACTATAACCAGAAATATCTTTGAATTTTAAAGGAGATATATTATTACTTGTAATCCAAAAAAGAGCAAAAGGCACCAAACCAAACCAGTAAATAGAAAATAGGTACCAATCCACGATGAAACAATAAAGCCACAGATCAAAATGTGGGTGAGACACTTTAATGAACATAACAGGCACTGCAAACTCACATGAATAAAACAACAAGCATATAAACTTATCCACAATTTGCGTTTTTGTTTCCAACACTTCTTTAGATGTGGGGTTTTGCTGATAGGTTCTGAAACAAAAGCAGGGATTAGAATTTATAGTAATTTAATAATATGCTCATGACTGAAGCATTGTTTCTCTGTATCAAACTGTGCATCAATGTTACCAGGTTCTGCTGTATTATGACACAAGATGCAGATATTTGAAATTATGTTGCAATTTTAATTTCATACAAAATGGCAGTGTAACAAAAACACAGCTACCATCACAACTTCTTCTCAATGAGAATTGCGAAGAAGTTGTGATGCTAGCTGTGTTTTTGTTACACTGCCATTTTGTTCTTTAAAGTGCCTCACCCGCATTTTGATCTGTAGCTTTATTGTTTCATCATGGATAGATATATTATTACCCACCTGATGTATTAAGTACTCAAGAATGCAGTCAGCTAACTTTTGTTGGTTTAACAAATGTTAACAAAATATCAAAATAAGATAACTTGCTGCATTGAGGGCCCCACAGGTCCAGAGGTTCCCCAGCTACCACGTGATTCACTGCCTAAAGCCTGCTATGGTATTTCATATTTACAGCTTCATCAAGATGTAATTTATCCAGACATGTTCCCACAACAAATATATTTTATATACATATATATATATATATATATATATATATATATATACACACACACACACACACACACACACGCACACACACACACACACACACACACACACACACACACACACACACACAGATAGAGGTAAAGATACAAGTACAACACAGGCAACCCATGTAAAATTAGTGTTACAGTTGCCTGAGGGACCAGACAGAAAGAAGTTCAGCTTGATTGGACAGCTTCAGTTTGCTTATCATGGGAGGAAAGGAGGTGACCAGAGTGATCACACTTGTGACATTTGCTGATGAACCAGCAGATGATCACCCACGAAAGACACACTGGTCTGGCAAACAATGTTTTCAGTGGATACAGTGCTGAGTTATGGGAAAGACTAGTAGGGAATTCTGCAAATCTCCACCCTTGACCAAGGCACCCACTGCAAGTCAAAGCGACCACCTGAAGGAGAGCTTAGATAAAGACAGACACTCCACTAAGCCTGCCCAACTGCCTCACTCTCTAGAATTCAAATCTCTACTCCAACAGGTTGAATTGGCTGATAAGGATCCTTGACCTGAGAAGGCAGGTACACAAAATTCTTGGCTTGATGGGAGTATACATGCTTACCAGGTAAAGGGAAGGAGATGGTGTGCTATGTCTAGTGGCTAATCATAAAAAAGAACATTTTTTTTAGTATTACCATATTCATGTATATTTTTTAAAAATATATGTAGCCCAATCTATAAAAGCAATTAAATATACATTTGCTCTATATGTCTGCATTGAATGACATTATAATTCCTATTTTACAATCATTGCATATTCTTGCATCCAACCTATTTTAGATTTTGTAAAGGAAGCAAACACTAGGTTAAATAATACTGGTCACACTACTGAACCTTAACATATTCCAGCAAGTACTTGGTTTTCTTATAACAGATATGCTAATAATGATATATTTTGTGTTCTATTGGTCAGCCATAGCTGCACCTAATGAAACACATGTTTCACGGGTTGATGTTGCAATGCATTATGGCTTCTATGGACCTTTACAGGGTAGTGTTTCAAATTCTTTAGCAAGACCCTTGATGCTTACAGGACTGTAAATCCCTGATCATTAGCCATGCTTGCTATATTGTAAAACTCTAATAAATTTCCAAAGTCGAATGTTACTTCAAAAACCCATGTTGGGTTGTATCCATAAGTGAAGTGTAAGATCTCGATTTTACCATTAAATTCAACAAGCATTTGTCAAAACATTTTTTCTCAGGATCAGTGTTAGGCTAATTAGCTTATAACTGTGGACCACGCTATTCACACTTGTTTTAAAAATAGGAACAGTCGGTTATTCTTTCCACTCTCTTGGGACACAGTCTTTCCTAAGTAACAAATTAAAATCAGATGCAATGGTTAGGTTAACTCTTCCCTAATTGAATGGTTTATTATATCAACACTACGGTGTGGGCCCATGCTGCAACATCTTTTAATGGCTCTCAAGGCTAACTTAACAGTCATAAATCAAAATAAGGCCATATCCTGGGATTCAGAAAGGCTATGCATTATGCAGAAGCCTTAACTTTGAAGGTTTCACCTTAAACTAAGCTTTCCAATTCGTAGACTGCTCCATCACTGAAGTTTTCACCTTGTGGGGGCCACACCAGAAAAAGCTATCTCACTGGTAAAGCTGCATACTAATGCAGCAGTGCAAAGGAGTGGCTAATGCAAATTAGCCATGTGGTCTCCTCAGAAATTTCCACAACTCCCAGTCTCTCAGCTGACTAAAATTTTAAAGAAGGTGGCCACCAGTTCACGCCTTTGAAGTACTCATTGTGCACGTAATTTCAGTGAAGATGTGGTGGACGGGTGTGGATATGTGTGTGTGTATCTGTAGGTCTGCAGAGGTATGTATTTGTGTGTGTGTGTGTGTGTGTGTGTGTATATGTGTGTGTGTGGGCAAGTTTGCCTGGTGGTCATGCCAGGTAGGATTAGATAGGGAATTACAAGTCTGGATATATGTGTGGGTGCCAGTGAGTCACTAACATGGTCAGGTCTGACAGATCACTGGTCAGATCTGACAGAGCAGTATTCCATTCAGAGACATGGTAATAAGCCATTAATTAGGTATTTTTCATCAGAGTTATATGTCTCCCTGAATCAGAATTTTTTGTACTGAATCATAGGGATAATGTTTTAGCAAAATTTACATATAAGTGCATAGTACTATCTGTCCTGTATACAGTTTTAGTTATTCCATCAAAAAACATTTACCATTTCCATTGGTTCATAAAGCCAAACCTCATTCATGCATAATGGTCCAAATGTATATACATCTGAAATCTCTTGAGTATACATATTTGGGGAATACCTTTTTATTTTTACACCATTCTAAGCTTTGCAACACCTCAGCTCTGCATTTTAGTATCTTATTTCAATTTATGATTGCATTTAGCCTTCTTTTATTTATATATGTTAGAAATTTATGATAAGTTGCATGCACAGCTTTTTCTGTGACTTAATACCCTTAGCACTTTATTCCACCAATAAGGCAATTTACATGCATTTTACCTATAGTCTTTCTTATTACAATACTTCCTAGTGGCTTAACCCATGTACTTTTGAAACAGTTCTAAACATAGTTTATTGCATCTTGAACACATACTGCCTCCCAATATGTTTGATGCAAATCCTTTTTAAGGACATCAAAATCCATTTTAGTGTATTGATATATCTTATATATGGAGCTAATTTTTGACTGACATGAACGGTATTAGATTTTGCAAGAGGTTCTATAATGCTTAATTCAAATAACATCTTTGATATGCATGTAAATACAGTACAGTAATCTGTCTAGATAGAGACTTATAATAAGATGTTGATGCTAACATTTTCAAATCTATTTTTTTTTGGGGGGGGTGTATTAAAGTCTCCCAGAAGTGAAGCTGACTTATTGTTGTTAGTGCAACTAGCCTAGACAAGAACTCTGCAGTTCAACACTAACTGAATGGCTTCTGTAACATACTCAAAATGTACAATTTTCAAACCCTGTACATTTCTTTAGTTCAAGGACTATAATTTCACTGTACACAAGTTTAGCCATAAGTTTCACTACCAGAGGCTGATGTGTCTAAACACCAACAGAAGTTAGTTATTTCATGTGTACTTTAAAATTGGTTAAACCCTTCTTTATTAGTGGATGACATACTTATGTTTCAGTAAAGACTACTTTCACATTATGCACTCTAATCATTGGCTAACTTCATCATGTTTCCTTATTACAATTAAAGCATTGAAAAATGCAAAGATAAAGGACTATCAAATCCAATGTCTAGGCTATGCTTCTGTTTTACTGCTTCTAAAAAAATGTGATAAATCCCCTAACTTTATAAATACCATACACAGCACTATAATAACTCAAATTAAATTCATCACTAGTAAAACCTTTTAAATATAACTCATGCCTTCCCAGTATATAACAATACCTAAAATAGTCTACATGTACCATTTCCTAAACTAGTTATTACAATAATGCACCTTAGTAAATTTATAGTTCAAAAGCACTGGGGTTGGCAACACTTCATTAAAACATCATCTTTATCTAGTGGCATATCACATATTCTGTGATAGGTTTAGTTGCTATTTTCACATTTCAGTGGGACATCTTTTAAGTGAATAGTACCCATGTGAACCACTTGACACTGGTATGTGATGTGGTACACACTAACCCCTTTACAAAATCATACAATTCAATCAGATTTAAACAGGACAGACTAGATACAGCAGCATCTTCTTTATAATTATCCATTACATGATATATTAATCTCTGCAAGACTGAGTCACTAAATACAAGTATTTATAATCTGTACATTTAACATCTCAGTCTTTTTTTCTCATAAATGCAATGTTAAGTGCTTTCTTGTACTTGGAGGATGAGTGACACAGGTGATTCATGCACCAAATGTGTCTATAATGCACATTTCCAGGAAATCAAAGACATACACTGGTGATCATGCTAACTATGGGACAGATGAAGTAAGAGTTGATGAATGTCATCTGTTGTGGTTGACATGCAGGACTTCATTTAAGACCATCTTGATGACTACATAGGTATAGTTTATGGCACAGTACAATGTGAGAAGGCCTGCTATAGCAAAGAAGTCATGCTTAGTGTTTCAGCAGTGGAGGGCTGGGAGGGCAAGACAACACATTCTTCAATATATAGCAGTATGGTGTCCTGGAAGTTCACAGGATTCCAGATGCTGAAGCAGGGCACATTTCCAGTACAACCTATTTGGGAGACTGCACACAGTACATGCAGCATACCAGGGTCATCAGGTGCTTTAAACATTCTTATGTATGCTGTGGGGAAACACACTACCAGTATATGTCATAAACTGTGGCGACATTGTCCATGTCTGCTACTAACCAATACAAGGGTTTCTGCTTTACCAGGCCCAGTATCACACTTTTAGTGTAAACATACATTTCAACCTCTTAGAGCAAGAAATCTGGACAAAGTCATAAATAAAAGTGGGACAATGTTGAAATATTGGTCTTATAAACTTAGAAAGTTGATAGAATAACAGGTTTTGCATTGGCAAAAATTTTCTGAAGGATATGGAGTCTGAAAATCAAATATATGACATTGTTTTCCAAGTTCAGTCTTTAATGATTTGCCAATAATTTGCCAGAAAAACACAATTTTATGAAAAACAGACCAAAATATGAGTCAAAATCTGGACATTCAGTCAAAATCTGTACAGTTGAGAGGTATGGGTGGAAATCATCTCATATACCATAATCTTCCCCCATAAACTAGAGAGGAAGATGTATCCAAGATCTGTATAACTTAAAATATGTGATAATACAAATACCTCATGTCCATCCCAGCTCCAGTCCAATATAGTGGAAAAATTCAGCATTCCCCACCAGTCAGCACTCAGTAAGAGAAAGACTGTGATATTTCTCCAAGTTTTTGTGAAACAAATGTAATGTGCTTCATGCAGTTATAAACCCGGTACACTTTGCATGTGATTGTCTGTGTGTATATGTGTGTGCATATATATGTGAAAATAAATAAATAAATATATATATA
>NC_056733.1:842768288-842770788 GCF_019279795.1 Protopterus annectens | reverse complement strand
TCATACTCTCCTCTATTCAGCTTTCTACCTTCACTATCCTAAAATAGATTTTCCTTCTACCAAATTTGCCTTACTTTTTCCTCACTGCTTTTATCATTCCATCTCTTGACACTCTTCATGTCTATCTCTCTCTCTCTTTCTCTCCTCTCACACATATCCCATGAGTCCTTTTGCACAAAGTATACTCTACTGTTTCATCAACCTCCCAAAATCAGTTTTTTTCTATCCATTTTCCTATGACTATAATTGTTAGTCTTTTCATGTGCTGCCTACTGCACACTTCACTAATATCATCTTGATATTTCCCTTAAACAAAGATCCACTTTGTAAATTATTGCCCATATTGTTCATGTTATTTTTCTTTCTGCTAATACAGTTTTACTATTTGTTTTTACCCCTTAACAATATATTGGTGTTTCATTTCCAGATTCCCCTTTTCTCATTTCTGTCCTTGTTTGATCTTATTATTCTTTTAATGACTGTAAAAATCTAAAAACTCATGGTATTCAACACATCCTCCATCAATAATCCATTGTTCTGACAGAAAGGATGACCATTGGCTATACTGATGTTCAGATCATGTTCTTGTATGCTCTTTCACCCCATTTTTTTTTCAAAATGATCTTTACTTTTCATACATAATCATTTTTTAAAGTTCTTTATTACTACATTTTATTATCCTAAGCATAATTTCAGTGATTAAATCACCACACTACACATTTTCTGTGTAAATGGATAGGACTGTGTACCACATCATATATCATCTTCATCTATTTTCCCTTATAATGCATATGTACCTAGAAACCAAAATATCCATTCTGTTCCTATGTTCATAGCCTTTATTGTTCTCCTATACTTCCCAGCTATTACATTTTAAATTTTGCATTCTTTACTTTGTATCCCTATAATAAAACCTTCATAAATCTCAGTACTACTTATTATATCTTTCTTCCGATTTTCCCTTTTGTTTTTTGACTTCTTATTAACTGAACTATGAATCAAGTAACACAAAACTGGACAGGCTGATTTTGTTACTTCCATACAGACATATTTCTCTCATTCGCCCATAAAACAAATATTTTATTTTAATTTTAATCTCATCTTTCTTGCTTTTTCGTCTTCATTTTCTTGTCCCAGAAAACACATGCTTAGTCCCCTTTCTCATAATACAGTTTTCTTTTCCATCTACCTTCTATTAATACATCCTCTGATTCTGTAATGCTGAAATCTATTCCTTATCTTCTCACTTCTATATCTGCTCCTTTCCAAAGAGTCCTTCAATGTATTCTACTTCTCCTTGTTGCTACTGCAAAACGTTCCCTTTTTGCTTTTTGTTTATCTGTACCTGGTTTCACCGTACTTTTCCTTTATAACATCTAATAACAGATCTCTTCCATCTTTTCCGGGAATAGATGGCAGTGTCCCCAACTTTCCATGGTCTAAACATTTTTGTACAATATGGTACTTCAACACCAGCGGTGGACCCTTCTCACAGTCACACTATAGGATTTGGTAAGGAGGGAGATGGCACAACCAACATTAAATCTATAGCAAATACATTTCAAGAGTGCTTTGAATTGGAACAGTGTGTGTGTGTGTGTGTGTGTGTGTGTGTGTGTGTGTACACCAAAAATTAAACTATTTAAAAATATATACAAGCTTTGCATGTTTAAGTTATATTTTTATTTTTTACATTATATTTCTGGTTTTGGGTGTAGGATTCAGGACAAGGGTATGATTTAGTTGGATGGGTGTTGCAAAGAGCAATATTTTACAGTAAGGGTTAAGAGAGTAGCGGTTATTTATACCGTCTTCCATCTATTCAGTTTCGTGATACTCTATTGCGTTTTCTCGTAACATTTTGTACTTTTACCAATATAAGTTAGGTGGATAGGGATAAAAAAGACAATGCTCAAAAGCATCGGGGCACGTTTAAAAGGTGTAATAACGCCTTAGAATTCGGACAGCACACCCCCAAATGCATTATAATCCATCTTCTAAAGTACCACAAGTAGGGAACTTGATTTAATACGTTACGTTAGTATTATTTATTTGTATTCATGATATACTAGTACTTGGTACTGACCTAGCCTAGATATACATAAACACTTAAATTCTTCTGCAGAAAAACGACAACCAAAACCGGTAAAGCAGATTCAGAAAATCTAATAAATCGAGTATGATTAGCCAAAAATACGCAAAGGAATAACAGCAATCATTCTCTAACCAAAATATATGATTTTATGACATGCAGCTAATCATTCAACATGACAATATCATGAAATCTAGGAAGACGCTTACATCTTGCGAATATAAAGTCCGATCAGAAGAAAAAAAAAAAACATTAGAACCTTCATGCCTGTGGTATAAGCAACTAAAACATTTTTTGTAAAGTATATTAAATATTCTCACCGTTAAATCCGATCACGGACTCCAATTCTAGTCGGAGAACATCGTCTTGGTTAATAACAGCCATGTTCTGCTATAAATTATAAGTTTT
>NC_056733.1:842758288-842763288 GCF_019279795.1 Protopterus annectens | reverse complement strand
TTTACAGACCATAATTTAATTTATTTCAGGTAGTCCAGATCCTGGTAGATTGTATACCATTAGACTTAATTAGGGAGAGGTGTCATTCTGTGGAAGTAAGCAGACCTAGTTTCAGTGAAAGCTCTGTGGTTGTTTGCAGGTAGGAAGTTGCAGGATGTGGAGCCAATGTGTTTTATTATTTTTAATGAATTTGTCATTTCAAAGTATGGTTTTCTTTGTTGTAAAAGAAGGCAGGATTGAATGAGCCATATAATGCTTAACTGACAATAATGGGATAGAAACATTATACGTGATGCATAATGTCTGCAGCTACACTTGTTTCAATGGTGTCTGTGATGCATAATTATTTTTGGGCCTGTGTCCCAATTTTTGTTTTTCGCTTTGTCCAGAATTCTTGCTCTAAGGTTGAGAGGTATGGTTCCATGCTAAATCAGAAGGTTGTATTTACCTTGGAAGCCTTTTAAGCATAATTATGAGAAACAGAGCGTTTTTAATATCTCCACTTATTTCAATATAAACAGCCATGTAACCTTGCAAATAGCTTTCTTATTACGCTACTTTAATTCTTTTGGAATTGACAGGTATGCTTCATTGGTTCAGATGTAAGCACAGTGTGCTGTGACTGATTTCTTGCAGCAGTCTGTGGTTTACTTATCACAATAACTTTTCTGTGTTTCTGGGTGTGTGATCAATTTTACAGTTATAACGATGTTTTCCAAAATTAAATAAATACATAATAAATAAAAAAAGTAATCCTTTCTTCACTTTGAGCTATTGACAAAGTGTGGGAATTTGTTTTTTTCAAAAGTGATGGTCAGCATTACAGCTTATTAAACGGTCAGTCGGTGAATAACTTCAGCACAAATTAAAATGTCTGAATGTCAAATGGCTTTAGATTGGAGGGAAGTTATATGTTTACTCCAGTATGTAGTATGATCTTAGAGAGTTTATAGATATCTTATTGATTTAATTTTTGCTGAGCAGTTGTTTGTTGATTTATTGATGGTCCTTTTGGTGGTGGGAAATTGCATGGATGAATCCATCTCTATTATGATTTTTTTTCAGATATTTTGACTTCCAGACAATTTCAATCAGTGAGACTGTGTCATGTGATTACTGAGGTTGCCTATTTTACAAGTAGGGGCTCCTTTTCTGTGTGTGTGTGTGTGTGTGTGTGTGTGTGTGTGTGTGTGTGTGTGTGTGCGTGTGTGTGTGTGTGTATATAAGAGGGAGAGATTTAATATGTTTACTGAATATATTTTTGCAAATGGAATTCTTAGCTAAATAGGCTCCTCTTTTTAGAAAAGTAGACTTGAGTAACCAATATTAGATCTTAGCCATCCAGCTAGGACAGTTTAGTATGTGTATTTTCTTCCGGTTTGATGAAGGCTATGCTGCTTACTTAAGGAGTATATTCATGGCTATCCATCCAGTTGTAGTGTTGTAGAACTACATTGTTTGATAATGAGAGGAGCTTTTTACAGAAGTTGAAAGTTTTTGTGTCAAGAACCTGTCCATACAAAGTGGCTTGTTTATGTTGCAGTGAAGGCTGTGGTCTTTGTAGTGAGTGTTTTAAATATAACCAGTATTTCTGAGGTGGAGAAAGTCTCTTAAGGCAGGATTTTTCTTAGCCTGGAAAGCAAGCCAGTGATGAAATTTATAGGGGCCAGTGAGAGACAGAGGAAAGCAAGAAGCTTTTTAGTCTGTTTGGATAACTAAGTGAACTCAGTCCTTTGACCTTTTTTTGTCAGAAATGGTTGTAGTCTTTCTTTTGGCATAGTGTTTTACTGAGGCATGTGCCAAAAGGGGTGCTGCGCTCAATAATTGCTCTTGTAAAGGAAGAATACAGGGATGTTATGACCTCCTTGTCCCTGGATGAGATACCCTTACTAATTGAGGTGGGCCATGTAAAAAGCTTTCCTTACAACGGAGACAACGTGGTGGTCAAAAGTCAGGTTTCTATCAACCTGAGTGCCCAAGCACCTCACGACTGATTGCGTGATTACAACATTGTTATTAATGTGATAATTTGTGGGGACATCACTCTCCTCAAAGGGGATGATTGTGCATTTTTTTGGCATTTAGCTTGAGGCCATGTTTCTGCCATCAATTATTTGTTTGGGTGAGACCCTCTTGTAGCTTATTCAAAATTGTTTTATTAAGTCAGTAATGTAAATTCTTTACCTTAGTGCAGACTGTTTGGCTTATTTTTGTGGATTATAGTATTGTAGGACTGCTAATGTTGACATTGTATGTAGATGGACTGCTGGAGTGGTTTTCCTAATGAGAAATGCTAGTGCTGTAGTGAATGTTTATTTGTAAAAAAAAATCTATATATTAACTAAGATGTAACTGTTAGATTAGAGAATTAAAATCAGAATGAGAATTAGAATTTTAAGGCAAATATTGGGCATTTATCACATTTATTAATTGTTCAAATGTACCTACAGTACAGCCAGGAGGTCGACTTTGGTCTCCCGTGGCAGCGAAAGAGTTAATTATATGATATATTTTATATGCGGCCCCAAGACATTTTCTGTTCACTCAATGCGGCCCCAGCAAGCCAAAAGATTGGACACCTCTGCACTAGATATTGGCATACATCTGTACAGCATCCCACTGCTCTGTCTGACATACATGACTGTTATGGTGGCCCAGCAGCAGTACATCTGGCAAGTATCTGGACATTACATCTCACTGGGTAAGTACACTAAGCTGCTAGGCATGTAGCAAAGCACTGTGCAGGCTACAGGCAGACCGGCTCAACACTGGGCTACATTTCCTATGGGGGAATGCACATGTACCTGCATATATAGCAGGCTCTACAGGCATGCCACAGCACAGAGTAATATACACCTTTGTGAAAGTGCATAACCACAACCAATGTGAACACAGCCACATATGGTATGCTAGCATATTATTGCAGTATGTGGACTATCTGTTCACCAACTTCATATGTGCCAGTCACGCACTAACCCTACATATACTGTGCCGCTACACAGTGTGCTCCAATACTTGTCTATGGTATGGGACATGTGCGTGTATGGCCCTACAAACACGTCAGTCGATAGGATAACATACAGTGGAGCAGCATGCAATATCAGATAGAACAGGACCAAGAACAATGACATCTACCACAGTCTGTACACAGGCCAAGGTACATATGAACAATACACACACTGCCGACAGTCACCATAAGTACACAGACCTCAGTACTGTACACACAACCACAGAATGTCCAGGATATGTCATCAAATATAACCCCCTACTATACATAACATGTGTAGCAGTCTGATATCTCACTGGCTTGTTATCAGATATGATGTTACTAATTATGGTGTACAGCACATATGCACCCCTTACTGCATGACATATGTACAAGGGTTGACAGGGTTGTGGCTGGAGGCACATACACATGGCCAATATTGACATGTTGCTGTGATAACCTCATACATTTACTGTTGTAAAAGGGTTTGTTGCAACATATGTCCTATGACGGATATGAAGTCAGTAACTCTCACAGCTGTCACCATATACAGACTGCAATCCTCACACTATCTTCTGCAGTTCATAGATAGGTGCTCTGTGGGTAACACCTGAAACAAAAGGCACCACACACTGGCCAGTCTGCAGATGACCCTACAGATGGGTGTTCCCTCATAAACATACCACTGACATGGCAGGTATGAAAACATGTAGGACAGCCATATCCACACACTCCCTGTTAAACCAACATTACTACAAATGCAGTATAGCAGCACTTATGGACTGTAGTCAAGTCAGGCACATCCCCCTCTTGTGTGTTGGCCTGTTTCCACAGTGTATTTTTAGAGGTAAATCCCCAATCCATCTGAGATGCTGTTTGCCAAACAACAGCTCGAGTTCCTGCTCACAGTGAATGAAAGATCCAACACCAGCATGATGTTTCTAGATATTGGTGTGTATTTCCATGCAATTGGCTATGGGAATGTTACCACAGCTGTTCCACATGCAATCAGCTAGAGGATGGCTGCAATTTGTGCAGAGGCAATCAGCTGATGGCTGCAATTTGTGCAGAGGCAATCAGCTGATCCTGAGCATCACTTAAAATACACATGCTGCTGCCTAAGCAATGCAGGTGTAAGTCTCCACATCCACCAGAGAGGAAGTGAGAAAGGCAGACAGAGGCACAGAAAAGCGAGGGAGGGGTGGAAGAGTAAAACTTAAACATGTGTGTGTCACACACCTACCAGTACAGGGTATCAAACCCCTGATGACTATGTAGTGCTATCACATGTCCATGCAGTTATTGGATGCACCACATTGGTTACATGTTGTGGAGCCCTGAGAACGTATATGTGATGGTGAGTGACATCTGCAACAGGGATATGGTAGCTATGTGGTAGGTGTAGTACATGTGCCTGTCCAAATAAACAGGTGTCAGCGTCAACACAGCCACACTCTCACAGGGATGCACACACATTGACACACGTGGCAGGGCCAGGAATACAACTCATCACTAGTGGGATTGCCACAACACAGTACTGTGAAAGTATCACATGCACCACAGGGGTCATATGGAGGTTATATGTGCAAAAGGTATGTGGAGATGTTGACATCAGATAGCATGCTTCAGCATTCCAATAGGGGGTGTAGTGATTGTGAATGTGGTCATATGCATCATACACCACACACACACAGACATGGGTGCCAGTACTGACATGCATGGGGGCACTGTTTCATGGGTATGTTGTGGTCGATGGTGCCAGATGGCTATACAAGGCTAGGTGATGTGTACACCTTGGTATCAGGCCACATGACAATGGTCTGCAATGTGGCTCAGGGATGTAGTGTCTAGAGTTGCCCACACAGGTGGGTATTGTATTCACCATCCAGTCACCTGGGTTACTATTGCTTGTGGCCTATGCTCGGCATTGCTTGCCATGTATGTGTTCCTTAGTCCATGATATGGACAGTGTCTGGGATGTGCACACCTCCCATATGCATGTACAGTAACACGT
>NC_056733.1:842680788-842755788 GCF_019279795.1 Protopterus annectens | reverse complement strand
TCACAGGTACATGTATATAGCCGCTAGATGACTACTTCCTTGTACAGTCATGTTGCACAGCTAGCATTTGCACCATATAGTCTGTAATGCTGACAGATACCAGTGGCTAGTATCTACAGTGATTGACACCTGAACCGCATGTGGTTGTGGCCCTTTGGCTGTGTGCTGGGTGGGACAGGCCTGGATGGCTCCTTGTCACAGTCACCATGTTCTACACAGCTATGTACATCTACATTTGGCTTATTATAGTGTGTTGTCCTTAGATATATGTCTGTATTCCTATCCACTGTGTGTGTGCAAAGCATGAGTGGTGCATACTGAGGAGTGTCTGCACTAACATCTGCAACTGCCAGATATGTCTGTTCCACTGATGTTTGCAGACATGGCCTTCATTTGTTTAAGTGCATGAGCATGCCCAGTATGACCTTTCAGTATGTTGTTGACTGACATTGCCTTCTTTTCTCTAAGTGTGTGAGCATGCACAGTATGCCCATCTGTACTGAATGAGTGGATCGAGTCCAGGTAGTTTGTACTGCAGTGCAGACCTATGTGTTGTACACCTACAGGTAGCATACTGTTTTTGCAGGGTATCTGTCGAACATTTGGCAATATGGGGACAAACTGTGCAGGGGATAGTGTGTACTGTAGGTGATTGTGTCTGTGCTGCTTCAGCTGCATGATACTGCTGTTAGCAGAGATATTCAGGCATGTATTGTTATACACAGTGATGTTTTCTGTCCTCATGTACAGTCAGGTGGGCATTCTTGCTCAAAGTGATGTCTTAGGGGACAAGGGTGACTGTGGCTGTGTCTGGAATTGTGGGCATACAGCTATGCATTCGTGGTAAGTTATGTCATTCTGGTGGGGGAGCTGCAGACACTTGGTGCTGGGTTTGTGTATCCAGTTCAGCACCTTGGTACAGTACTGGCAGAAGATCCCATACTTGTACGCCCATAAGCATGACAGTATGGGCTTGTCTTGCTGTGGCAATGCCTCACAGCTGTACAGATTCGCACAGGTCAGCCTGAGGTACAGGCCATGGGTCAGGACATTTACCTTATTGTGGTTTATAGGCAGGTGTGTAGCCACCCATGTATGTGTTTGCAGCCAGGGATAGTGTGTGCTCACAGCTTGGTGTCAGACCCTGCACATTCCATGCTGCCCATGCTCCCACCCCCCCCCTCTGTTATTCTAACCTCTTCCGTACATTATGCATACATTCTCTGATACTTTCCCTAAGGGTATTGCCCCATCACAGGTGTGTGTTTTAGTGTTGGTCCACAGTTCCTGCAGTGGGACATGGTGGACATGTTACTGTGGTTTGTCCACATGGCCTTGCATATGGCTTATGTGGAGTGTGTTATATTGTTATTTGGGTGTCCGGGACATAATATGCATTGGCAGTACGTCTGAGACACAGGCCTTTGGCAGACACCTGTGGGGCATTTGGTGTTGCTGCATGCCAGATGTGGCAAGTCATTGCATTCTGTCAGTCCTACAGTCCCAGACCACCATACAGTATATTCCCCTGAGGTGACAGGGTAGGTGTGATAGGTGTTCATGCCAATACCTCCTAACAGTCTTGCTCAGGTGGTGAGGATGCTGGCAGAGTGCTACCTACCACTAGGGACACACCTGCATGGGACACCTGCACTGCATGCTGCAGTCTTCCACTATTGCCATATACAGGTGGAGTCTTACTGTACCCATTCCTCACAGCAGGAATATGACCAGAGGTGCCTGTGGGTGGTGTTTGCATAAGCTGGGTGCATATGTGCTATAGACACGACTTGCATCTGACACACAGATATGCATTGGGCATTCCAGTTATGCTTGCATGTGCAGATACATCAACTGTTTCCCAATACATCAGTCCTACCTCCTTTGTGATCTGTGAATGTTTGGGTAGACAACACCAGTATCTCCTACTACAGGACCAAATAATGTGATGCATACCTGTATGTACGTTTCCAAGGGTGTGTCCATTTCATAATGACACAATATATACTGTATGTCTGGGGTACTTTCCTCTGTGTACTGCTTGTTTGTATACGTAGAACAACAGCCATGCCATGTCAGTCTTTCAGATGGTAACACATATTACCACCATACATTTGCAATGGCTTAACGCTAGCTTGTGTTATACTGATGGGTATTGTGTATGGCACTGCAGTTATGAGGATTTGTCCCTGTCATCAGCGGTAGTGGGCAAGGCCACCAGGCTTACTTTAACATGCATACATACCGACCACTCTCACACGATATGGGTCACACACCAACCTAACACACACATACCTGCATATTGTGCAGATGCTGCAACCTATCCTGCTACCTTGGCCACCTCTGTGCATCTGTGCTCCACTGGTATTAGACCTACACATACATGTTGCTACATTTCTACATATGGTTGTGGGGGGCACACCTGACTGTTACAACATGTATACATCACATGGGGGGGCACACCAGACCATTACTACATAATTAAGTAGGGTTGGGGGTAGCACACCTGACTGTTTCTGCATTCCTACACAGGATTGGGGGGGCACACCTGACTATTTCTACATATCTACACAGGATTGGGGGGGCACACCTGACTATTACTACATTTCTACATAGGATGGGGGGGCACACCTGACTATTTCTACATTTCGGCACAGGATTGGGGGGCACACCTGACTGTTACTACATGTCTACGTAGGATGGGGGGGCGCACCTGACTATTTCTACATTTCTACACAGGATTGGAGGGGGCACACCTGACTGTTATTACATTATTAAGTAGGATGGGGGGGGGGCACATCTGACACTTGTACACATTTGCTATAAATGTATTGGTATGTCAGGTACTCCATTTCATTCTGTATTCTAACCTATCATGCTGACTAGAAGCATACCAGTGTACTACAAATCTTAGCTTTGATTTACCTACATATTAGTTTCTGACTCCCTACCCTTCAGAACTAACATCCCACTGCCTGACCTGCTGTAGTCTGTTTGTGTAGGCCTCAGGAGGGTTACCCATAGGCATCATTCAGAGGCCATAGCACAGCCTTTATTTGTGTTTGTCTACACCTGTCCTACTGGCTGTGACTGTTGTTGGGTATGTGAACCCCCCATGACTGGCATGTGTGAGTCACTTACCTTGTGGGTGTCCCAGTATTGAGGGTGGTGCTGCAGGGCTGCCTATGTCAGATGGTTAAGCACAGGTAGTGTCATGTTTGGCATCCCTTTTACTGTATGTGAGAGTCAGAGAGAGGTGTTATTCCCTGGGTCCGTCCTGTGTCAGTGTATGTGCTATGCATTGCCTCTTTGCCAAGGCCAGGGCATACTGGGCACGCCTCCTTCTGCCTACTGGGGCAGGCTCAGATTGTTCCTCCTCTGAGTCACTCTGTGCCTGTGCAGGCCTTGGCAGTGGTGGGGGGCTGTGTGGTCCTGCCCCATGCTGTTCCTGCTGCAGCTGTTTCCACAGGATCATATTGTGTAGCATGGCACATACAATGACAATTTGTGTACATGTAGCTGGTGAGTACTGCAAGGCTCCACAAGATGTGTCCAGGCACCAGAACCATGACTTGAGCATCTGAAACACATGCTCTACTATAATTCTGATCTGTGCATGTGCCTCATCATGGAGTTCTTGTTTGGGTATGTGTGCATTTCTGATGGGTGTCATCAGCCACGGCCCCAGTGCGCATCCAGCATCCCCCACTGGGTGACCGTGAGGGATGTCCCATTGGCAAATCTCTGGAACAGCTGCATCAAATTCCAGATGTGGGAATCGTGATAGCTTCCAGGGCAGCCAGCACACACATTCATTATTATGCCCCGGGCATCGCACATGACCTGACAGTTGATGGAGGGGAAGCTCTTGCTGTTGATGTAGACCCTACCCCACTCACTGGGCAGTGCTTTGATGTGTATGTGCATCTATTGCACCCACTACCTCTGGGTATTCTGCTATTTGGTGGAACAGTTGCATATTGCTGGTCAACGCCTCATGGGTGTTGGGGAAATATACGTGCTCACTGACATGTGCTGACATGGCATCCAGGAACTGGTGGAGTACCCTGGATGCCGATGCCTGTGAGATCCCCATCATATCCCCAGTTGGCCTTTGGAAGGTACCTGTAGCTAGTATTCTTAGGCTTACACATACCTTGGTATTCACTGGGATGGGTTCCCCTCTGTTAGTTCTGTGTGTCAGGCGTGGCCGGTACAGCTCAACAATTTGCTGTAGGAGGTCCCTGTCCACCCTATAGCGCTCCACTGTCTCCAGCTCATGTAGCCCCTGGTAGGTTACCCTGGGTCTGTACACTCTTCTCCATCTCCTCACTGTGGGTTGGTCGACAGCATTCACATCCTCACCACCCTCAGCCTCTTCCACAAGTTGTTGTATGATAGCTGTTGCAGCCCCTATCATTTTGTTGTTTTGTTTGTTAAAAGTTCCCCACTTGTCTACACCGGTGGTGTAGGGTGTGGAAAAAAACAAAGGGGAAGGTGTTCGTATAGTTTATAGTAGTGTTCTGGGCTGGGCTGGTCTGCTACCTGTGCATTTGGCTAATTCTGATACATTTCACCTGCCAGCTACACTAGTTCTCCTAGATTACCTTCCTACTATTGTTTTCCCTTCCCATTGTCTTTCTGTTTAAGCCCGGTGGTGCTCAAATGTCCATAGAACTGCTATTTCCTGGTTTAACTTTTTTTTTATACCTTTAAAACCCGGTGCATGGCCCACGCACATGCTTAGGCAATGTAAAGTGTGCTAGGCAGACTGAGACACACCCCCTTGCTTAGCTGTGCTTAGCTAGGAGCAAACCTGAGTCACAGGGCTCCAATCCACTTACAGTATGCCTGACACACACACACCCCCAATGATGTCAGCTAACTCCTAGGCTTGCACCAGCTATTCCTACTCTTACACTGTTAGGGCCTGACTAGTATGCTGTGGAAAACTGGGATCCACTATCATTCCCCTCATTTGCGTAGGATTGCCTGCTAATGCATAGTTACATGTCTCACACTGAGCTTCCGCCCTTAGCAACCATTACTCACTGGCCAAGTTGTCTTCTGCCTGCCACTGACTTTCATGGCAGAATAGTGATTTTAGTTAGAATGTTTATTTTAGGTTTATTTTATTATTTTCCCCCGATCCCGTTTGTGCGCCACTGCCCTACGCTTAAACAGCCAAGATCGGCAAAAAAAAAATAAAAGTTGATTTTTTAATTTTTTTAGGCTGTTTGCAATGCCAATGACCTTATACTTGGTCATTGGCATGCTTCCTGACTGATATTCAGCCTTTATTTGGAGCTGTCACGGCTCCGTTTTGGATTTTGTAGACATGTACTTGGTTACTAACAAGTACATTTCTGCAGATTACACTAATCCTGCATGGCTGGTTTCAAGCTTCCTGGATCGCAAATTCACCTCATTTGCATGGATTTCTCCTGCAAATGGGGTGATTTGCATACAGGGGCTTAGTCTGTGCAGGACTTGTGCAGGAGCGCTCGTGCACGCCCCTGCAGGCTGTTCCTGAATCACACGGCAGACATATTGCTTGCTGGAGCTCCTGCACTAATCCTGCACGCCATGCAAAGCATGCAGAATCTGGGGGAACATTGTGTGAGAAAGAGTGGGAAAATATATTGGCCATGACTGCCTATATGTTGGTAGAGTGTTACTTTAAGTACCATATGTGTGAAAGCAGCTTCTGATTCATTACTGCTTATGTACAGGAACTCCAGGTTTCATGGGTGAGGCTTACTGTGGAACCTTCCAACATCTTTTGAAAGGGCTGTAGATCAGTGTGTATACTGAACTTAGTCAACCAATGTAGCCAGATATCACTTGTATATAAGTTACTGAGCACATGCGAGAGCATTGCCATTTTGTGTAGTCAGCCAGTGCGAATGTAAGCTTGAATGGAGATGCACATGTGAGTGTGTTAGAAGTAATGAATCAGTCAATAAGCATTACTCTGATGTGAGTTTGTATAATAAACAACTTAAATGTATTCCATGCCTCAATGTCTCATTTGAATACATGAGACATGTGACATGTCAGAATGGGATCCGATTTTGAAGCAGCTCACCAACCATGAGGCGAGCAATATCCAGGAGTGAACTCACAAACAGGTCAGTAGTTATTCGAAGGTACTTAAATTCACTTCAAATGATTTTCAGATGCCAAACATGTAGCATAGCATTCAAAGTACTCAAAATAATTTCTAAGACATTCAAAATGTCTGAAATAGAGACATAATGATTAAAGTGTTTGAAATAATCTCTGAAGTGCTTAAAATGTTTAAAAAGGCTAAAATACCCGATTTTTTTTCAGAATGTATGACTTTTTCACAGTAACTAAGACTTTTTGACGTGTCTGAAGTGTTGGGAGTGTTTGAGATATTTACAGTATTAAAATAAAGCATTTTTGGAGAGAATGTTGTGCATTTGAGCAAAATTACAAGTAGCAGGTCTATACTTATGTTTAAAAGCAATTTGATTTTATAGCAGTGGAATTTCACAGACCTGAATCACTGGTGTTTGATGATAATATTGCTAAGAATTGGCAAGTGTTTGAGCAAGAATATGATATTTTCATACAGACTGCATTTTCTGATACAAAAGTATTTATACTCCTCAATTTAGCTGGCTCAGAAGCCATTGAGTGAGAATGTTCATTTGTGCATGCACCTGCTGTGTATGCAGGGGAGGGAGAGAACTGCCATATTGTGATACAGACTGAAACTCAGGAAAACCCTGGGTGCTTAAAATGTAAATTTAGAGAAATGTGTAACCCTCAAACACATATTACTAAGGAAAGGTATAAATTTTACAGACGACATGTTAAATAAAATTAAGAATTCAATACACAGGAGGTTCAGATTCAAAAGTTTACTAGTGTACACCAGGAGGCAAAAAACCATACAAGTACAGAATTTTGTCTGACATGAAACAGAAAGCACACAATTTTATATAGGTTTAACATTCAAGCTATGCCCACCTTACTGACATGACATGTCACAGGGCATCTACATCACTTTAGCTTACAAGCCTCTATTCTTTTAATCTGCTGATGCAGTATGTTTTAAAAAACTTTTCCTCTAGATACAATATGGCTATCCAGCTGGTCATCATAATGTCTTTCTGTAAAGTTACTTGTTCAAGGTTTCATATCAGTTTGAATACAACAGCAGCTTTAGTCTTTTAATGTATGTCTTTGTTCTCTGTTATACTTTCTCACACAGCTGCGTGCTATCTAAGTAACACATATACAAGGCCAGATCATCCCAACAGGAAAAAGCAGAAGATTTCATTATTTCACACATTTAATTTCCTGACCCAGCAGATAATCACTTATGAAAAGCATAAACATTAAAACTTGCTAAGCTAGCATTCTGCCAGGGTCAGAGATCAGCTTTTGCTTCAAGCCACATTGCAGTTCCAAAACTACTTCACATTTAGACATGAATTAATTTTACTACTATATGATTAATAGAATAAAATGCATTATATACTACTTTGCTTTTAAGCTAGCATTTCTCATGTATTCAAATACACATTTTTCTAACATTTTCCCCCTATTAATGCTTTTTATTCTATTTTGAAGTATGCATAGTGTCATTTCATCTCCTAGCCTTTTCCATTCAGGATTTTCAGCTAGGTGAGTCATTCAATCTATACTTCAGAAAAAACGTCATCTGAAATCAATCTTTCAATTTCAATATCTTGGTAGAAAGTTTCAGTAACAGATACATCAACAAAATCTTTGATTAATCTTTTCATGCAGGGAATTCCACAGCAAACACATGCTCCTATTAGGAGTATACCCACACAAATGGCAATCAGAATATTCATTAGGATGGAACCCCACCCCCCAAATAGATTCTGGAAAAAGTCCGTCAGTGGATTTATGCCTGGTTCAGTCATGGCTGATACTTGCTGAATTACATCTAGGTGGTTATTTATCTCATGACGATTGTCAGGAATAAATGCACAGCATTCTTCTTTGATAAGCGCACACATACCACCTCTCGCCACTAGGGTGAAGTCAAGACCCATCCGATTTTGTAGCACAACAGTTCTCATTGCATTCAGTTCATCAGTCACTAGTTCTAGGGCAGAAAAAGTTGCATTACTCATTACTTCGAGATGTTTCGACAACTTCCTCAGCTCCCAGATCGATTTGACTGCTCCATAGGCTGGGAATATTCCTGCCCAGGATATAACACTGTCACTCAAGTTCATATGAGTCAATTCGCTTTTGTCTTTTACTGAATTATGGTCTTTCCAACCAGCTTCGATCTTCCCAACTGGATTCACAGGTTTCTTAACTGGACCTTCGGACATTCGAGCTGTTTCTCTTACATTTCGTATCTTACCCAAAGGTAATTCTGCAGTATGTCTTATTGCCGGAACCAAGTAACCCAAAAAACAACTGCCGGACCAATTCTCAGGTAACCATTTATATGCCTTTTTCCCACAAATAAAATAACAGTTTTCTACTTTAGTACTAATACGCATTAGCCCTGCATGAAACATTTTCTGATCTATAACTGACAATTGTTTAAACAGAACTGGATTTTTTTTAATGTCACTCATAGTTGTTTTCAATGAGTTCAAATACGAGTCATAATTAGTATTGCAAAAAGTATTGCCATTACTATTCTTAATATAACATCGGTAAGAAATAGTTATGTTACAATTGCTCCAGCCCACCTGGAGTGTGTCATTTTTGTAGAAGCATACAACTCCTTTTTGTGTGATAGGTAAAAATAAAGCTATTTTGTCCTGTGATCTCACAGTTCCTGTGTCAAAAAGTAAATTCTCCCAAGTCTCATTTATCCCCAAAGGGACAGCGGACATTATCAGTCCTCCATATGCTGTTGGTATAGCTGTACAAACCCAGCAATTTGAAATGTTCATAGTCTCTGCATGCACACGTTTCATGGCTAGGTATATGTTAAAATTTGGATGCCAGTCTATAGATGTTTCATCACACCTTCCCACTTTCACTTGTACGGTTGTGTGCAGGATAAACTACAGCAAGAGGAAAATTGTCACAATTACAGTTAATAAATGTACACACAACAAAATTATTATGCAACATCTCTGGGGTTGATCTAGACTTCTATTCGCTTTGTTTTTGGCCATCTCGGTCTGGTTGTATATCAGTCATAAAGTTTTTATCAAGTTGAAAGTTCTTTACCGGTTTACAATGTGTCAAATGAATCCAGGACGTCCTCTCAGCCACTCTGACTGCAGTAGGCGTTGCCAACAGAACCTGGTACGGTCCCTCCCACTTTGGACTCGCCCAATTCTTCCTTTTCGTCACTTTCACCCAAACGTATGTCCCAGGAGCCACGACTGCTTCCAACGGTCTGGTCTGTTCCTTATCTGAAAAAGAGTTAAACTGCAAAACAGATTTATTTGTTAACAGTCTCCTCATATAACTAGCTAATGAACTGTCAGCCTCTTGCTCTGCAGGCATGAGAGCTTTCCACTGAGGTACATAATATGCTCTCCCAAAAACCATTTCAAAGGGAGTCAAACCCTTTACATTTGGAACCATTCTCATACTCAGCAGTGCTAAAGGCCGACAGTATATCCAGTTCTTTTGGGTCTCCTCTACTAGCTTCCTAAGTTTATTCTTTAGGATACCATTGTACCTTTCCACTAGTCCTGCTGACTGTGGGTGGTAAGCACAATGGTTCTTCAAGGAGATACCAAAAAAATCTCCCAAGCTGGTGAATCGTTTGATTCACAAAATGTGTGCCATTGTCACTATAAATCCTTTCCGGAATGCCAAATCTAGGGATTACTTCTTTTATCAGGGCTTTTGCCACTGTTGCTGCATCTGGGTGTTTGGTTGGAAAAGCTTCTACCCATTTAGAAAACATGTCTATAATAGCTAAACAAAACTTTTTCCCTTCACATTTATTCAATTCTATGAAATCCATACAAATAGTATGGAACGGGTATGGTGGTATAGGAAAACTTCCTTGCTTGGTTTTAAATGCCCCTTGTGCGTGATGCTTGTTACAAGTATGACAAGCTGCACAAATTTTTTTTGTGTAGTTTATGTATCCATATGTTTAGAATATTCGATTTACTAACTGTACCATCCCCCCTGTTGAGACATGGCACTACCCATGGCTCAACAAAGCTGCATATCTAAATAAATTATACGGTAATATCGTTTTTCTTTCTTTGGAAATGTACAGTCCATTCTCAAAAATTGCACCTCGTTTTACCCATTTTTGTTTTTCTGCTTTTGTAGTAAGCATCTGCATTGTTTTTAACATGTCTAAATCTAAAATCTCAGAGGGTTGTAATTCCTCATTTAAAAGTACAGTTTCTGAGTCTGAGGCTGCTTGCTTTGCAGCTGCATCAGCTCGTGCATTGCCTTTCGAAATCTTATCCTGTTGTTTTGTATGAGCTACACATTTACAAATAGCTACTTTGGTAGGTAACTGAATAGATTCTAATAACTTCAAAATAAATTGCGCATGATTAATAGGTTTTCCACTGGATGTTATCATTCCTCTATTTTTCCATTGTTGTGCAAATACATGTACTGTAGAAAAAGCATACTGACTATCAGTATATATGTTCACACACTTGTTTTTTGCTAAAGTACATGCTCTCGTCAAAGCTATCAACTCCGCTGCTTGTGCAGATAAGTTGTGTGGTAAAGACTGAGCTTCTAAAATTTCAGTGTCTGTAACTACTGCATACCCCACCAGATTCTTCCCTGTAGGACCCCTTCTGCATGAGCCGTCCACGTAATATGTCACCTCGGCATTATCCAAGGGCATATCTGTAAGATCTTGTCTAGGTAAAGCTAACTGTTCAATTTCCTGCAGGCAGCTGTGTGGTGTGCCCTCCGCAGGAGTTGGAAGTAATGTTGATGGATTCAATGTCGTACATCGTTCAATTGTCATATGAGGTTGGCTCAGCAGTATAGTCATACATGAAAGATGTCTAGCAGGAGAAAGGTATGCCATTTTCTCTTGTAAAATTATTGCAACTGCATGAGGCACTCTCAATGTGAGAGGGTGGAATAACACCACTGAGGCCGAAGCCTGTACTGCCATTGCGGCTGCAACTACTGCTTGTACACAGTGAGGCAAAGATCGCACCACTGGGTCTAACTGTGATGAATAGTAGGCTATGGGGCATTGCTTGTCCCCATGTTGTTGCGTCAATACTGACGTCATGTACCCTTGCTTACAATCTACAGTCTGAAAGAACCGTTTGTGATAATTTGGAAGTCCTAAAACTAATGAAGAAGCTATCAACTGCTTCAACCTGCAGAAAGCCGTTTCTGCTTCGGTTGTCCATTGTAAGATATCTTGTGCTGCCATTGGTGTCTTATATATCAAGTCAGTCAGTGGAGCAGATTCCAAAGCATAATTTGGTATCCAGCTCCGACAAAAGTTAGTTGTACCTAAGAAAGACATCATCTCTTTCTTGGTCGTTGGCTTGGGTGCTTGCAAAATTGCTGTTTTTCTTTCCTCATCTAGTATTCTACCTTCATTGGATATTACATATCCTAGGTATTTAACTTGTTTTCTCCAAAGTTGTAACTTACTTTTGTTTACTTTGTGTCCTTGTGTTGCTAAAAATTTCAATAATGCTACAGTATCCTCCCTGCATTGTTGCTGGGTGGGGGCTGCTAGCAAGATGTCATCTACATAAAGTAGAATTTGACTACCTCCCGGTGGGGTAAACCCTGCCAGGTTGCTAGCCATTTCTTGTGCAAATATTGTTGGGCTCTCACAATATCCCTGCGGTAGTCAGTATCGATACCTTTTACCCTGAAATGTAAATGCAAACCAATATTGACTATCAGGATGTATAGGTATTGAAAAGAAGGCATTGCTAATATCTACCACAGAGAAATACTTCTGTTGTGGTTCTAAATTGTTTAACAAGGTATGTGGGTCTGGCACCGTAGGTGCTCTAGGTATTACTGCATTATTTACAGCTTGTAAATCTTGTACCATCCACCATTCCCCGTTTGCTTTTTTAACAGGAAATAGGGGTGTATTACATGGTGAATCAGGAGATTCTACCAGTACTCCTTCTTTGAGTAATGCTGCTATTATAGGCTTAATTCCTATTTCTGCATCCTTTCTCAAAGGGTATTGTCTTTTCTGGGGTCTAAAAGCTGACTTTGGGGTAATTGTAACTGGTCCTGCTGTTTGAATAAGTCCTACATCTGACTTGCCTGTTGACCAGAGAGTTGTTGGAATTTCACATAAGGCCTTTTCTTCTTCTTCTAATAAAAATGCTAATCAGCTGTCCTCGCTAGATTGCAAGTGTACAGCTGGATGTGTCTGTGTCAACCAATTCAGTTTTTGTTTTTGTATCCCTTGTTCTGACAGTTCTAAATCAGTCTGTTTATCCCATCTTGTTACTTTTTCTCCTAAATCTGCCCATTTAACACTTTTGTTCTTTGTCAAGCTGACATGTGGCAACCGATTTGATTTATACAATGCAAGGAATTCTTGAGGTAATGAACAGCTAACTACACTGTTTCCCTCAGTATCCCAGTACAAGGTACGCAAAACCAATCTAGTTGCACGATTTCTAAACAGTTCTTGCCCATACTCTCTATCAGGTCCTGGTGTAGTACAGTAGTATAGAGTACAGTGTAACAAATGCTGTAGATCAGTGTCAAGGGAGGGGGCTTTACTGATGGCTACGTTCATCAGCTCCTCGGTCACTGCCCCTGGACCAGTCGTGACTAGGTCCTGGCTGTACCAATAAAAGGTTTCACCCTCCGATCGCACTACAAAGGTATCCATTTGTCTCTGTGCCTCCATACCTTGTACAGTTGGAACTACTGCTATGCCAAATATCTGCATAAGGTCCCTGCCCAACAGGTTTACTGGACACTTTGCAGAAACAACTATTTTACTTCTCTGGGTCATACCTGAAACAGGGTCAGTTATTGCTATATCATGGGGAAGTGGTTCCCTGTATAGCTGTCCATTTGCGGCTTTTACTAATATATAATCAGGTGATTCTGAATGTTCTGGTAACTTGGAGGGGTGTATCAAAGTCCGTGACGCTCCTGAGTCACACAGGAATTTGACTTCCCTTCCCTCCACCAGAAGTGTAACTTCCGGTTTCGTATCTGCCAAGTAGAGCTCTAAGCTCAATAATGCTAAGTCCAAAATTTCACTTTCTTCATCCTCCATATCTACTTGCACTTCCTTTACTCCTCCTATCACATTTACATTTGTTTTCTGTTCATTCATTTTCCTGATGATTTCTGACTTTCACTTGATGTATCCTCACTATTATATAGTCAGTCCTCATCTCCTTTATCTTCTGTAATTACCTTTTTGTTTTGCCTACAATCCCTTGCTAGATGTCCTTTTTTCCCGCACTTGAAGCATTCACCTCTCTTTTTCCTTTCTTCAAAATCTTCTGATCATTTGTCAGACTGTTTGTTTCCCTGGGTATTTTTCTTGCCCTTTTTACCTGACTGTAATACAAATACTTCAGCTCCGTCTTCAGCAGTGAAGACTTGCCTTCTTTTCTTTTACTATTAAAATGTCTCTCAGCATGTCTAGCGTATTCGAGTAAGGCTTGTAGCCTCCCTGTTCAATGATCTATCATATGCTTCATAATGAAGCTACTAATAGGTGCAATGCAACCTTTTAAAAATGCATTTTTTAATTGTTGTTCATATGGGGAATCAGTTGTTTGGTTCTCAGGAACCGACATACCGCTATGATTATTAAAACATTCTAATAATCTAGCATAATATCCATCTATTGTCTCATTTTCCTGTTGTATGCATTGATTAATGCAAGTCCAGTCTGCTCTGGGTTTCCATTTCTCAGAGATTCAGTCTGTCAGACCTTTCACTCTGTTGTCTAACTCTGCGTCACTATGTGGGAGTGGTCTGAGCTCTGCATTACGAGGATTCTAGGCACCACAAATCATGTGCCAATCTGGACCTATAATTTGTCTTACTACTTTTTCTACTTCTTCCCCATTCAAGTGGTAACTTAACCTCATGCCCTGTAAATCTTCTAAAAATTTCGTAAAATTAACTTTCGGATGGGGGATTCCCTCAGTAGCCTTCCGGATGTCTTCCAGTGTCCATGGACTATATACTAAGAGTGTTGGATCCTGCCCTTCCTGTCCTGCCTGAGGATTTGGAACTTCTATAAGTGGGCATATTTCTTCCTCACTCTCATCCTGTAGATTTCTCTCTATCTGGTACGATTCTGTGTCCCTATGTGTTTTACGTGTTCGGGACCTAGTCTCAATAGGATCTCTAACAAATAATTGTGGTTTTGCTAAAACTTCAGGATAACGCGGAGGCAGACCAGCCTGTCCACTCGCTTCATATCCTAAAAAGGGTAAGGGAGAGGGTAAGGGAGGAGGAGGAGGAGGAGCTGTTGCTATTACCAAGTTATTATCCTCTTTGTCTAAAAAAAAGAAGTTATGCCCTTACCATAACGTTCCATGTGGAGTGTTCATCTCGCCTTTGTTCTTACACATGGGTTCGGAGCCGATCCTCGGCTCTGAGTCGGCCGCTTAGCAAAGCTCTGCATCGAGAAGAAGCTCGAGACCAGCCTATCTCCCACAATTCCCTCTGCCCTTACCTCAGATCTAGTTTGCAAAACAACACCAGATCCAGTAACAATAATGTAAACATACATACATACAAGGGCGTAACTGAAACCAGCAGCACAACAGAGAGAAATCAGTAGCGGAAGAACCAGACCAGACCTCTAAACCGGACGTTCTTCCTGACCTGAGGGCGGGAGGGTGGGAATGTAAGAACAAAGGTGAGATGAACACTCCACATGGAACGTTATGGTAAGGACATAACTTCTTTATGTGAGAGTGTTCAATCTCGCCGTTTGTTCTTACACATGGGTAGCATCCCTAGCTCCGTGACCCTGAGAGACTCACGGAAGAACGTTCCTGAGCACAGTGGAACCAAAGGTTGCCCTGTCCCTGGAAATCCTATCCACTTTGTAATGAGTAATGAACGTATGTGGTTTAGACCAAGTGGCGGCCGCACAAATAGTATCCAAAGGTAGGCGGGCCGCATGAGCCAAAGATGTGGAGACTGATCTAGTAGAATGTCCTTTTGGTTTGGCGGGCAAACTTTGATCAGTAGCAGCATAAACAAAGGTAATACAATCAGATAGCCATTTGGAGAGAGTACGCTTCGTCACTGCCATGCCCTTTTTGTTGTCCGCAAAGGCTATAAAGAGCTGGTCTGCTTTTCTGTGATCTTTTGTTCTATCTAGATAGAATCTGAGTTGTCTGTGAACATCCAACTTATGCAACATATATTCCAGCTTATTGGAATGTTTTTTGAAAAATGTGGGGAGTTCAATGGATTGATTAATGTTTTTGACTGAATAAACCTTGGGGAGAAAAGAGGGGTTGGTGCGTAAAGATACCCTATCCAGGTGAAAAATTAAATATGGGTGTTTAATGGAAAGAGCTTGAGGTTCTGACACTCATCTGGCTGAAGTGATAGCTACTAGAAAGAGAGTTTTCCAGGACAAGAACTTTAAGGAACAGGAAAAGGCTGGTTCAAAGGGTGGTAGCATTAGCTGGGATAAAAGGAGGTTTAGATTCCACGGAGCTGTAGGAAACTTGACTGGTGGTCTAAGATGAAAGGATCCTTTTAAAAAGGCTTTACAAAGCCTATGAGCCATAATAGGCGCTCCATTCTCCCCTACATGAAAGTTAGAAATAGCAGCCAACTGAACCCTCAAGGTGGCAGTAGAAGCTCCTTGGTGAAATAGCATGGATAGGAACTCTAAAACTTTGTTTAGTGGGGCTATTAAGGGATCTAAATGTTGTGCAGTTGCCCAGTATACAAAACGCTTCCACTTACTAGTGTAAATTTTTGTAGTGGAAGCTTTATGAGAGGCTACTAGAATGTTCTGGACCGCCGGAGAAAGAAGATCAGACCTGGCTAAGAAGGGAAGCGGAGCAGCCAAGCTGCTAATCTGAGGGACAGGAGCGATGGGTGGGGAGCTCCTGATGAATGAGTCAGTAGATCTGGCACCGGGTCCAGGATCCAGGGCTCCCGTATTTGGTGTGCTTGAAGAAAGGGAAAACAAATCTGACGAGGCCAGAATGGGGCAATGAGAATTACAGTCCTTTCCAGATCCTTGGCTTTCTGGAGAAATCTCGGTATCAGAGGTATAAGGGGAAAGGCGTACAGGAGACCCGGGGGAAAATCGTGAATCAGAATGTCCCTGGGGACATCCCCTGGTGGGGGTAATAGGGCAAAGTAGCTTCTGCATTTGGCGTTCATTGGAGATGCAAATAGATCACAGCAAGGCTGGCCCCACTTGCGGAATATCATGTCCGCTATTGTCTGGTTGAGGGACCACTTGTGAGGTAACAGGATGGCTCTGCTCAACCTGTCCGCTATAATGTTGGATAACCCCGGGATGTGTGTTGCTATCAGAAAGTGACCCGTGGACTCTGCTCATTGCCAAATTCTCATGGCCTCTCTGCATAACTGGTAAGATTTGGTTCCCTCTTGCTTGTTTATGTACCAAACTACGGACATGTTGTCCGTTTGAACTGCAATGGTCCCTAGAGGTAGAAGGGAGGAAAAGTGTTGCAATGCTAGAAACACTGCCCTCATCTCCAGGACATTGATGTGCAGGTTGTACTCTAGATTGGTCCATTTGCCTTGGACTGTCTGTCCCTGAAAGGTGCCCCCCCACCCTATCAGGGAAGCGTCCGTGGTCACTGTAGCTGTTGGTGTGGGTAACACAAACGGTCGGCCGTCGGTGAGATTGCAATTCTGTAACCACCAAGACAGGTGTGTTTTGCAGGTGTTTGTGATGTGAATTTCGTGTGTCAGCGGTAACTGTTGGAACGACCATTGTGCGAACAGCAGCCATTGAAGAACTCTCATGTGTAGTCTTCCCAGGGGAATTGCAATGAGGGAAGCTGACATGAGTCCCAAGACTTTCAGAACCAGTTTGGCTGGGGATTTCTTGGACAACAGAAGTAGAGATATGTGCTTTTGTAGGGAGGCTATTCTTTCTGGGGGAAGTCTTAGAAGCAAGGAATGGGTATCCAAATCTGCCCCTATGAATGAGATATGCTGTGATGACTGTAAGGCAGATTTTTCGAAATTTATCGAAATCCCTAGCTGAACACAAAGGCTGAGTGTGTAGTCCCTGGCCTGTATCAGTCGATGCTCGGTGGTGGCAGTAAGGAGCCAGCCATCCAGATAAGGAAACACCCGGAATCCTAGGCATCTAAAGTGAGACGCTACCACTGCCATGCATTTGGTGAAAACCCTGGGGGCTGAGGTTAGACCAAAGGGCAGGGCCCGAAACTGAAAGTGGCTGGCTCCCAGCCGGAAGTGCAGGTGATCTCTGGACGCTCTGGCCATTTTAATGTGGTAGTATGCGTCCTTGAGATCTATTGAGCACATCCAGTCGTCCTTCTGTAAGAATGGAAGGATCGATTGAAGCGTGACCATCCGGAACTTTTCTTTCTTCACAAAGGTATTGAGCTTGCTTAGGTCCAGAATTGGCCTCCAGTCCCCTGTCTTTTTTGGAACTAAAAAGAACCTTGAGTAAGTTCCGAATCCTCTTTGTTCCACCGGGACTGGTTGGATGACTCTTTTTTCTAGCAGCTTTGAAATTTCTATAGCTGCAGGTTCTCGCAGATGGGGCGGTACATCTGGGAATCTTTTCTGCAGTAACGGGGGAAATAGAAATGGAATTTTGTAACCTCTGATAATAATGCTTTTTACCCATCTGTCTGAGGTAAGACTTTGCCAGGCTTGAGGGTATAAAGCTAAGCGACCCCCGACTGCCTCTAGAGCAGAACAGTCGGGCCTCCCTTCAGGAGTGCTGGAAAGGCTTCCCAGGGACAGTGTCCCTGTCGCCTTGGTTCTGCGGACCCCCTCTGCCGCCCAGGCGACGTCTTCCACTTCTGCCCCCCCCCTCTGCCTCTGGAGGGGGCATCACCCTGTGTGCTCGGGAAAGAACCCTGGGGTTTACGAAACCACATTTTTCCACCTCGTTGCCCTTTGGGGTACGGTCTGAATGGGGTGGAAAAACGGACTCTGACAGCAGACAGAGTCTTTCCCTCCTGCTCACACCGGGTAAGGGTCTCCTTTACTTCGGGGCCAAAAAGAGTGGCACCATCAAAAGGGGCGTTAGTAAAGGAAGACTTGAAGGCTTCCGCAAAGGAGCATAGGTGCATCCAGGATTGTCTGCAGAGAACAATCGCTGAAGCCGCAGCCCTACTCGACCCTTCGGCTGCATACGAGATGAGCCTCATGGACGAGTTTACAATAGATGTAAGGGTATTAAGCTGTGCTGTAACCTTATCCGCGACAGCAGCATCTGTAGTACCCTGGAGGGTATCTCCCAACTCTTTGACTAGATCCCTCTGTAAACGTGTGAAATGTGTCAAATAGTTCAGCGATTGCATGGAGAAAGTCACTGAACTGAAAATGCGCTTCCCATATCTGTCCATGGTCCTAGAATCTCTGTTAGGTGGATGGACAGATGAGGAAGATTCAGACATCTCCTTTTTAGTGGCAGCTGCCACCACAATGGCGTCCACTGGAACTCCCTTTGTGAGGTATGCCTTATCCTGAGGGGCCGTAATATACTTATTAGGCTTTCTGGGAACTGGCTCCACTGTGTCAGGTGTCTCCCACACCCTTCGAGTAATCAAATCCATTAACTCATCGAAGGGCAGAGTGACCCAGGAGGAAGAAGGGCGAGCACCGAATGCCTTCAGCAAGACTGACTCATCCTCAGAAGGGGGTAGGGCTTGCCAATCACCTCTCTGTTTTAGGATCTCCAGGATGTCAGAGAAGGAGACATCCTCCGAGGGTGATTTTGGGGACCCTTCTGACTCATCTAAGTCAGTGTCAGATGTTAAGGACTCTTGTGGAGAATCCAAGTGCCTCCTCTTGCACAATCTTTTCCTCGGGACGTCATCGGGGGAAGCATCCGATGAAGCCTCCGAGGAAGAGGGGGCTCCCTCTGGGAGCGGCTGAGACACTGGTGCTCGACGCTTTTGAGTAGCCGTAGGTGCAGAAGAGGACAACGGGCCTTTATGGGAGGGAGACGTTGTTTCTGCTGACGTAGTTGTCTGGGAAGACAAAACCTTCCTCATAAGGTCGAAGGACCCTGGACCCCGAGCCGAGGAATCCCCCGGTTCCGAAGAACACGGAGGTATCTCCGACACGGAAGCCAAGGGCACCGATCCCGAGGATGGAGCCGAGGTGATCTGTGCTGAGGCGCCGAGAGGGAGAGTCGGCACCGAAACATCGGTTCAACTCTCGGTCCCGGAACCAAGGATAGATCGTCGGCTCCGCGAGTCCGGGAGGGGTTCCGACGGAGTCGAGGTCAATGGTGTCGAACGAGAAAGAGACGGTTCCAGCACCAAGGGCTCCACTATCAACAGATCAGTGTCCCCCGGCTCCGAGGGCTGAGTAGGCCTCGGAGGAGGACCAGATGGAGACAAGGGAAGGCCTTCGAGTCTCGACACCAACTGAGAGGAGACTGCAATGAGTTTGGACAGAGCCGTGTTCTCCATCAACTTCTGCACCACACGATCTACGTCGGTGTCGGAGAGGGGCCTGGAAGACCGCGTCGAAGGAATCGAGGATGGTGCCAACCTCAAAAGAGCAGGAGGTGGCAGTTCCGTCACCGGTTCCAAGACTCGAGGCTCGGTGACAGACACTAGCTCGATACTCGGCCCCGAAGTCAGTGGAACCGGTGAACGAACTTTAAAAGAAGAACTTGGAGCCGATGACGTAGGCTCCAAAGTCTTCGACTCCTTCGAAGATTTAGAAGTCTGGTCTGACTTATCTAAAGCCTCCTGAAAAGCAGGCTTCAGAAGACCCCTGTCCATAAGCTTCCTGCGCCTATCTGTCATGACCCTTCCACTAAAGGAGTGACATATGGAGCAGTCCTCCTGAAGATGGAGAGGGCCAAGACAGTAGACACAGGAGCTATGGTTGTCTGTGACAGACATCTTCTGTCCGCACTGACATCTTTTAAAGCCTGACTTAACCTTCTCAGACATGTCAAGTGAAAAAAAGGTCACAATCAACAATGAAATAACAATCACTACACTTAAACTTAGCCAAAGGCCGTGAAGAAAAGATATGAAGTGATTATTAATAAATTTAACAGTCGAATCCGATATTTAGTGAGTGGGGTAGGCCCTAGGAATCCTAACTAAATAAAACTGTTTGAAAACATTAATAATTTAGTCAATCGGAACCAAAGACCATACACACACACATACACACACTAACAAATCTTTACAAATCTAAGAAATTTTAAATCAAAATTCTATTAGAAAAAATCTATATCTTATCTGACGTTGGCTCAGAGCTCTTCAAGTGATGTGATCAGTTGCAGCGGCAAACTAGATCTGAGGTAAGGGCAGAGGGAATTGTGGGAGATAGGTTGGTCTTCGAGCTTCTTCTCGATGCAGAGCTTTGCTAAGCGGCCGACTCGGAGCCGAGGATCGGCTTCGAACCCATGTGTAAGAACAAACGGCGAGATTGAACACTCTCACATTAATGTTTTTGAATTTTTAAGCTTCTGTTCTCTACGATTTGCTTCCTCAATCCACCTGTGTGCTTGAGGAATGCCTAGTTGGCGTTGCTTTTTTGCCTGACCTCCTGCATCAAATTTAAGTTGTTTAAGGAGCTTAACTAATGAAGGTTTATCTAGTTTACCATCAAATTCATATTTGTTAACCCATTTCGTATAATACCTAACGTTATCAGAACGCTGTAATTGCATGTATTTTGCGTCTTCGGTTAGGGGCGGATCTTGCGAGGTTTTAGTGCACTGATTACCCATGTCAGAGAAAATGTTATGTAACCCTTTTTTTTATCACGTGATATCAAGTTTTTAGTTCCTGTTTACAGTTTATCTAGAATAACTGCCTACCTTATTCTGTTACCCTGATCTATGACCAAATATACAGTACTTCCTTTTGTCCCTGATCTGCAAAACAAATCTTGACAACAATATACTGTAACCTAGTCCCTGATCTAAAACAGAAAAAAGGCAAATTCTTCCTACCTGAGCCTCCGGTATTGAACTGTTCAAATGTCCACTCTTCGGCCACAGATCAGAAAGTGGCCAGCCTCTTTACACGACAATTCAGTCAGAGGTCTTTTCACCCAAGAAGAACCATTTTGGTAACTTCTCCTGCGCAGTATTCGACCACTGGTAGGCTCTGATCTGCAGCTGTCTGAGGGAATTTTCCATCTGTGAAGGACCAAACTGTTAAATAAAATTAAGAATTCAATACACAGGAGGTTCAGATTCAAAAGTTTACTAGTGTACACCAGGAGGCAAAAAACCATACAAGTACAGAATTTTGTCTGACATGAAACAGGAAGCACACAATTTTATATAGGTTTAACATTCAAACTATGCCCACCTTACTGACGTGACATGTCACAGGGCATCTACATCACTTTAGCTTACAAGCCTCTATTCTTTTAATCTGCTGATGCAGTATGTTTTAAAAAACTTTTCCTCTAGATACAATACGGCCTTGCTATCCAGCTGGTCAGTCATAATGTCTTTCTGTAAAGTTACTTGTTCAAGGTTTCATATCAGTTCGAATACAATAGCAGCTTCAGTCTTTTAATGTATGTCTTTGTTCTCTGTTATACTTTCTCACACAGCTGCGTGCTATCTAAGTAACACATATACAAGGCCAGATCATCCCAACAGGAAAAAGCAGAAGATTTCATTATTTCACATATTTAATTTCCTGACCCAGCAGATAATCACTTATGAAAAGCATAAACATTAAAACTTGCTAAGCTAGCATTCTGCCAAGGTCAGAGATCAGCTTTTGCTTCAAGCCACACTGCAGTTTCAAAACTACTTCACATTTAGACATGAATTAATTTTACTACTATATGATTAATAGAATAAAATGCATTATATACTACTTTGCTTTTAAGCTAGCATTTCTCATGTACTCAAATACACATTTTTCTAACAAGAACTCAAAAGCCTGATGAAACTATTGATGCATATATTACCGACTTAAGAAATAAAACAAAAGCCTGCAGATCTGGTGATCTTCACAACCCCTTCCACCTCCACAGGAACTGGCACATATGTCCAAACCTACACCAAAGTACTATATGAGCATTTATATAGCTGCATGGAATCAGGAATATCACACATGATGAAATCATCCTCCTCAAGGGAGAGTAAACCTGTCTGGTGGACATCTACAATAAATAAACTCGATAATAAAAGACAAAAATTGCTGTCCAGGACCAAGAAGGAGCAGGTGCCTAATTGTAAGCAATCTCTCCTAAGCCTGAACAAACAAATAAGAGCACTGGTGAAATCCTCCAAAGCAAACTTCGAGTCCAAACTGGCCACATCTACTAAAGACAGTCATAAGGCCTTCTTCACATATCCAAAAAAAGACCACACAATAGCACACTGGAGTCCAATCCCAGATACAAAAACATCTGCACAATAAAGCATGAAGGTTGCTCACTTTATTGACCACACTAAGGCTCAAAATATACACATATGTCTGCAGTCTCAAGGGAAGCACCCAGATCTGAAGATCTGCTCAGAACTGGTGGTCAAGGACACCACATACACAAATGCTGTAGATATAGCCAACCTGCTGGCAGACAGGTTCAGTGAAAACCTCACTCCTCTGTCCCCCATCAGTAAAACAGGACATCCCCAGTACCTGTCCCCTCCCCTTATCTCTAGGGAGCAAGTCATCACTGCCCTCTCAAAGACAAAAATATACAGCCTCCATGGGCCCTGGTAACATCCCAGGCTACATCCTACATGAACTCATTCAGGAATCTGCAGTACCATTAGGCACCCTATTCAGCCAAAGCCCGAGTACCGGCTTCATTTCAGCCAAGTGGAGGACAGCCATTGCCATCCCTTTGCACAAAGGTAGAGTGTCCACTGATCCAGGAAATTATAGACCCATCAGCCTAACTAACCTGATCTGCAAGGCCATGGAGCAGATTATCATGGACCTCATTAACAAGGACATTGGCAGCCTCCAAATACTTAATCCCACACAGTTTGGTTTTGTCAAGGGGAGGTCATGCCTGGTAAATTTGGTCGACCTCTTTGAGACAGTCACCAAGGCCATAGACGAGGGGAAGATGGTGCACACCACCTACCTTGACCTGGCCAAGGCCTTCTATACTATTCCCCACTCAGGTATAATAGATAAAGTCTCTCAACTAGGCATCAATCCATATGTTACCAGGTGGGTAGCAAACTTGCTCACTGATAGAACCCACGTAGTCAAAATAGGGGGAGCCACCTCAAGTAGTAGACCCATAACACCATACCCCCTTCAAGACTCCCATGATTCCCAGCCTCTTTTGAATGTTACCTTGTGTTACCTCTCTAATAGCAGTGCGCTTGACCTTACTGAGGATTCTTTCCTCATATAAATATGTATATACTGTGGTATTTCCTAGCTTGTGTTTACTCTCTAATAGCAGTGCGCTTGACCTTTCTGAGGATTCTTTCTTCATGTAAATATGTATATACTGTGGTATTTCCTAGCAGGTTTATCACACCTCAACTCTGGTGAGACTAAACACGATTATTGTATCCCGCTATTTCCTTTTGTACACTCTATCCATTCAAACTAGTGTTTATCTTCTGACTTCTTGTGTGACCAAAGTAAATACAGCATCTTAGTTATAATTTCCACTATTATTTCAAACTATTATGATACCGAGCTCTTTTTTACATCAAGCTTTTGTTCCTACTGGATACAGAATATAAAATTCCTACTCATGTAAGATATAAGTTTTGTAATGTACCAATGTCTACTTGAAATACATGTCTTGTCCTATTTTGCTAATGTTATTGTATTGTGGAGCTTTTCTCCCCGGGCCTCCACTGAAAATGGACATATATCCAGCTGGACTAGCCCGGTCAACAAATGTAAAATAAAATAAATAAATAACAAGTGGTGTACCACAGGGATCAGTCTTGAGGCCTTTGCTGTTTGGGATATACTTCTCGGTGGTGCAGACCAAATCTAGTGGGCTATGGTTGACCAAGTTTGCAGATGACAGCAAGCTGGGTGTTGTCATCAATTCCCCTAGTGATGTAGATATTCTCCAAGAGGGTCTCACCCAAACAAATGACTGGTGCCAGAAACATGGTCTCAAACTGAATGCCAAAAAAATGCATCATCACCCCTTTTGGGGAGAGTGACGTCCCCACAAATGATCATATTGATAATAAGGTCTTAAGCGCACAATCAGTTATGAGGGACTTGGGCACCCAGGTTGATAGCAAACTGAATTTGTATCACCATATTATCTCTGTTGCACAGAACGCTTTCTATTTGGCCCACCTCATTAGTAAGGGTATCTCATCCAGGGACAAGGTGGTCATAACATCCCTGTATTCTTCTCTTATAAGACCCATTATTGAGTACAATATCCCTTTTGGTGTGTACCTCACAGAGCACATGCAGCATCTGGAGAGACCACAGAGGTTCCTCACCCAGACAATCCAGGGCCTCAAACATCTACCCTACACAGATAGGCTAAAAGCCCTGTCCCTCTACTCAGTCTCCTACAGACTCCTCAGAGGTGACCTCTGTCTGGCATACAAAGCAATCTCAGTCCCCACCCTGATGGGACTGCTGCATATCTGCAAGTCAAGCTCCATTCGAGGATCGAAAGTTTGTTTGTTTGTTTGTTTAATTCAACTGTTGAGGCTGCCCACTAAAGTGTGCTAGCCTGTGTAACTGATTTATCACTGTTTCTGCATTTTCTGTGTGTTTCTATCAAAAAAACAAAAAAAATAATCCTTGTTTTCCCACCTCTCCTCGACTAGTTTAGACCAGTTTACAGGCATTGCTGTATTCTGGGCTGTGGTGTAGTTCCTGTGTTGTTCATTACCTTACTTGGATAGAAGGAAGTTTCTTTGCTCACCAGTGGGATTGGGGAGCCTTGAGCAGCCTACCTGTCCCTGTAGGAAGTGACCTCAGCACAAGAGCTGTAGTAATTGGTTGTTTTGGACCATTTCTAGCTCTTTTGTAGTTCCCTGTTTAAAATCCACGTTTGCACGGCTTTGCGCGGTTGTGCGCATAGCGCAGCGCCAGTTAAACAAGGTTAAACTTCTTCTGGCTCCGCCAAGTTTGCTCTTCAAATTTTCCCTTAAGGAAGCTCTACTCTTAGTATAATCAGACTACTCGCTATACTATAAGCCTAGCACTTGTTCTCAAAACTTCTCTACTAAGTAAGCACTCTCGTACTAAGTAAAGCACTACATCCACCTACCACCCCTGTGAATATCCACTTCCCTTAAAGGCACAGCACTCCCTTATACTGTTCTAGCATGTCAAGTGGTAGATTACTGGCGTCCTCTCCAGTTCAGCTGGTTAATCTGGGTATCTTGAGACAATGCTACAATTGTCTCATGTACACAGACAACCCTCTCCTCCTCCCAACAAACACAAATACATGTGAGAGATGCAACTATATAGCCAAACTGGAGGCTGAACTCTCTCAACTCAGGGCTGGCATGACCAGACAGGAGGAGATGGTAACCACACACACAACAAATCCAGTCCCACATAGACCTACCACAACTGCAAACCAAACTCATAAAAACACAAAGACATCCTCGGAGGCTCTAATAAAAAACTTACCAAAACAACAGAGGCTCCCAAAGTAGACATCCAAAAATCCACCACCTCAAAACAAAACACATGCAACACATACTTCAATAAATCAGTGTGTCAACCAATCACAGCCCTTAAGGCCAAACACCATGCCTGATACACTAGTAATAGGTGACTCTATAGTCAGACACACTGATGTCCCACTTACCAGGCTGAACAAGGAGACGGTGACTGTGAGCTGCCTATTGGGAGCTAGGATCTGCCAAATAACACATGCACTCAGGTCACTCCAAAGCAAGTACAAATATGACTCCGTCTTTGTCCATACTGGCGTGAATGACCTGAGACGTACCTCCCTGGACTACATGAAAAGAGACATAGAGGAGCTCTCCGATTATGTAGCCCAGGCTGGTATGACCCTGACCCTGAGCAGCATCTTGCCCTCACCAAGAATGATGCCACAATACAAAGACAAGATGATCAGCTTTAACAATTGGCTTAAGTACTGGTGTCATTCTAAGGGGATCCAATGTCTGTCTGCCTGGGATGACATGTTGGACAAGCCACGCTGCTTCGCAAGGGATGGCTTACACCTGTCACCACTGGGCTTCTGGATATTGGCTTATGCTCTTGCCACCCCCATAGTGCCTTTTTTAGGCAAGGCTCAAAAGACAAACCCACCTCCTTAGAAAACAAAAATGGAAAAAAACTAAGGGTAATGCTGCTCAACGCCAGAAGTCTAAATCTCAAGATGCAGGCACTCAATTCACTCCTCAGCATGGAGAACATCGACATCTGTGCAGTAACTGAAACCTGGTTCAAGGCTCCTGAGAGCACCCCAGCTCTACCAGGCTATACCTCATATCATGCTTTTCGGCCCCAAAACCCAGGCGGAGCCACAAATGGAGGGGGAGTGTCCATATTCATCAAGGACACCCACACCTCCAGGTTAGTAGCAACACATGAAGCATCAGAGACCATACAGGTGCAACTAACCATAGGCAAAACTGCTATACAACTGGTAGCATGTTACAGACCACCCTCCCAATCTCAGGAACCCCACTCAGCCTTCCTGAAGACATTGGAGGACATGAATGTATCACAAAATACCATCATACTGGGAGACGTCAACTACCCAAACATAGATTGGGTACATTATTCTAGCCCTAACACCCTAGCCCAAAGGTTCTTGGAATTCATAAATTAAAATGCACTGGAACAACTAGTCACCTCTCCCACTAGGGGAGATAATATACTAGACCTGATCATCACAAACATGGGGACAAAATGCTCCACACCGGAGGTATACCCCTCACTAGTGAGATCTGACCACAAACTAATCACCCTGGATATACATATCCCACCTCCACCCCCAGCACAAAAGACCACAGTGGAAAACTTCTCAAAAGCAGATTTCACTCTTTTTAAGACTGAGATGGTATCCTTTAAGCCCACTGGGCCAGTGGATACCACATCCCACAATGCCGAATCCTTCACAAATGCTTTCTATGGACATCTCCAAGAATGCATGGATCATGCAATCCCAGATAAATCCAAGTCCCTCTCCACCAAAGGCAAGCGTCCTGTCTGGTGGACCTCAGCCATTAACAAATTGTATAACAAAAGAAGGAAGCTACTGCACATCAGAGCAAAATCCCATAAAGGGAAGATATCTCTGATCATTAGCAGAAAACTACGTTCTCTCATAAAAACATCCAAGGCCAACTTTGAGAGAAAAATCGCTAAGGACACTAAAGATAACCACAAAGCCTTCTTCAGCTATGTTAGAAACCTGGGCGGAAACCCTCAGATATGCTCATAGTTAGTTCACAACAACAAAAAATACACTGAACCCACAGATATTGCCAACATTCTGGCTGACAGGTTCAGTGCAAATTTCTCCCCTCCCTCACCCCCAAAAGAAGAAATACTTATCCCAGCTGAATGTAATCTCCCTGTCATCTCAGATGTCCAAGTGAGAACCGCCCTCAACAAAGCTAAAAACACAGCATCCATGGGACCTGACGGTATCCCGGGTTGCGTGCTACGTGAACTCCAAGAGGAGCTAAACCCACACATAAAAACGCTATTTAACCTTAGCCTTACTACAGGATATGTACCTGAACACTGGCGTACAGCAACAGTGGTCCCACTCCACAAAGGGGGTACCTCTACAGACCCTGAGAACTACTGCCCCATAAGCTTAACCAGCCTGGTCTGCAAAGCTATGGAAAGAATCATTATGGAACTCATAAACAGAGACATAAGGGACCTACAGACACTTGACCCCACCCAGTTCGGCTTTGTAAAGGGCAGATCCTGTCTTTTGAACCTGGTTGACTTTTTTGAAACAGTCACTAGAGCCATTGATGAGGGCAAAGCAGTCCATACAGATTACCTGGACTTGGCTAAGGCCTTCGACACAATACCCCACTCAGGCATCATAGATAAGCTCAACAGCTTAAACGTAAACCCTTATGTCACTAGATGGGTTGCAACCCGGCTAAAGGACAGAACCCATAAAATTAAAATCGTTGGAGCAATGTCAGACTCAAAGCCAGTCACAAGTGGTGTCCCACAGGGATCTGTCCTGGGACCCCTCTTGTTCGGCATTTATTTCTCTGATGTTAAAGCAAACATGGGAGGGTTGTGGCTGACAAAGTTCACAGATGACTACAAACTAGGTGCCATAGTCGATACACCAGCAGATACATACATCCTACAAAAAGACCTCACAGAAACGGACAACTGGTGCCGGAGTCACGGCCTTAAACTAAATGCCAAAAAATGTATAGTCATCCCCTTTGGGAAAAACAAAGTACCCACAAATTATCACATAGACAGCAACCCACTGAGTACAGAAAAAGTAATCAGAGACCTGGGGACCCAAGTCGAGAGTGACCTCTCATTTGACACCCACATTGCCAAAGTGGTTAGAAAATCATTCTACCTTGCACACCTCATCATGAAGGGATTCACATCCAGATCCAAGGATGTCATTGTACCCCTATACTCCTCCCTCATCAGACCCATGATTGAGTACAATGCCCCATTTGGTATGTACCTCACCCAGCATTTGCAACAGCTGGAGAGACCACAAAAGTACCTCACCAAGAGGATCAAGGGTCTCCAACATATGTCTTATTCTGCCAGACTAAAGAAACTTCAGCTCTATTCAGTAGCATACCACCTGCTCAGAGGTGATCTCTGCCTGATGTACAAGGCCATGTCCAATCAGGATCTGATGGACATGCTCCATCTCAAAAAATCCAAATCCATCAGGACCACGAGAGCTAAAGACTTAAACCTCGGCACAAGTATGAATAGGACATGCTGGAGGGATAGATTCATAACCCAGAGGCTTCCCATGCTTTGGAACAAGATCCCAGTTCATATTAGGCAGAGCCCCTCACTGACTCTCTTCAAGAGAAATCTTGATGAGTGGATGGGAGATCGTAAGTTTACCCCAGGGGTCACATCTGTGTCACTGCTAGACAGGGGCACAGTAAACTAATTCTATTATATATGGGGACCTTCATTGTGTCACTACTAGACAGAGGCACAGTATTCTAAATTTATTCTGTACATTTTTGTACCATTTCATGGGGTGGCAAAAGCCACATCACTATGGCTAGGCTTACAAATGCCCCAGGGCAGATAGCCTAGTACTAAACTATGAAACTATGAAACTATGAACCCACATGTGCAACCTCAACCTGGTCTGTGACATCAATAGGACTTGTTGGCGGAACTGATTTGTATCCCAGAGACTCCCCCTTTTGTGGAATTGACTCCCTCTCCACATAAAGCAGAGTACCTCATTAACCCATTTGCATCCTGGATAACTGGATGGGGAACAGAAAATACACCCCTGGGATTCTATCTGTGTCCCTGCTGGAGAGTGGCATAGGGTGCTGACTTGCTGGAACATGGGCTAAATTCTTGGCTAGAATTGTAAGGGCCTCAGGACCAATAGCCTACTAACTTCCTATTATTCTATGATCCTATGATCCTATGATCTAATAGATGAGTTTATAAAAGACCGTCTTGTATGTGGTGTTAATAATGATGCAGTGAGAAAGCTTTTGCTTTGAAATGGTGAATTAACAATGAGCAAAGCCTTTGAGATTTGCCAAATATATGAGATGATGGAAAAGCATACGAATATGCTTACGACTGAGAAAAGCATATTTTCAGTATCTGCTAGTGTGAATTTTGACAGTGTAGGGCAGAAAGTTAAGATGAAAAAGAAATAGAAACCAAAGGGAGCCATACCCAAGCTCATTGCTAACTGTCGCAATCATGGAGGCAGTCATGAACCTAAACAGGAAAAGCATTTATCTTTTGCTCAACAATGTCATAAATGTAAAAAGTGGAATCATTTCAAAAGGCTTTGCAAGTCTAAAGTGTCACAAATTTATATTAAACGTGAGTATCCAAAGAAGCAAGTAAATCAGATAAAGACTGTAGCAAACTTTGAGAGATGTGAGCAAACTTTCTATGTTGATGGTGTCTCTGTGCTTGATGAAACAATTAATACAGTAGACTATCAGGTGTCAGCAAAGAGTAAAATATTTTGTACTGTACAAATTAATGGGAAACCTGTAGAGCTTAAAGTAGGCACTGGATCTAAGTACAACTTTATGTAAGCACAAATGTTTGCTAACTTGATTCAGCAAAGTGTGCAAAATAGCTGCTTATGGTGGTGATGGCACAGTAGTCCTTTCATGCCATTACTTAGCATTAGTAGACCAGACAAATGACAGAGCAGCATGAGAATGAAACAGCTATGACTTGCAGTTTTATGTAGTCAAAAGACACATGCAGTCACTGTTAGACATCAAAGGCAGTCTGAGAATGGGACTGATTTCATTTAATGAAGAGGTCCACCATATAAGTATGTGTAACAACAATAATTTTGCACAGAATATTTTTAGTGAATATGCTGATATTTTCAAAGATGAGATTGGTAAACTTCCAGTCACATATTCCATGAAGTTAAACCAGGAAGTAAGTCCAGCTGGCAGACCAGCATGGAAAATTCCAGTAGCAATGCAGCATAAAGTAAAAGCAGAACTAGACAGAATGGTGTATTTAGATATCCTTCCTTCAGCAGAAGAACTGAATGAATGGGTATCCTCAATGGTCATAGCTCATAAGAAAAGCTCAGATGATGTTCAAATATGTATTGATCCAGGAAACGTAAACAAAGCACTTAAGCATACTCATCATCCAATGCATACAGCAGAAGATGTAACTGCTCTCATGCCAAATTTCACTGTTTTTTTCTGTCTTAGATGCAAAAAGCTCATTTTGACAAATTTTGCTGGATCATAAATCTTCATTGTTAACTAGATTCAGTACACCATTTGGCAGATACAGATTTTTGAGAATGCCATTTGGAATTAATTCTGCCAGTGAAGTCTTTCAACGTGTCATGTAAGAACTTTTTTTCTGGTTATCAATGTGCTGTTATAGTAGACGGCATTATTGTTGGAGGCAATGGTGAAGACGGACATGACAGAAATCCCAGGAAAGTTCTAGACCATACACATGATGTAAATCTTAAACTGAATCCTAAGAAATGTAAATTCAAGCTGAAAGAAGTTACTTATGTGACTCATTTGTTTATCATTTCTGGCTTACAACCAGATCCGTCCAAGCAAACAGCAATTATGGAAATGCCAGTTCCAGAGAATGTCACATCTTTCCAACATTTTCTAGGTATGGTCAAGTAATTAGGAAAGTTCATTCCAGACTTGAGTGAGCTTTCTGCCCCATTATGTGAGTTGACATGCAAAAATGTACCCTGGTACTGGTTGGAACAACACCAAATAGCATTTGTTATTCTGAAGCAGAAAATCGCCAGTCCACACACACTGAGATATTCTGATGTTCACAGACCTGCAACTTTTACTTGTAATGCTTCAAAGTATGGCCTTGGTGCAGCGTGTCTTCAAGAAAGCATACCAGTAGCCTATGCATCAAGAACTTTAACTCAAACAGAGGTACACTATGTACAAATAGAGAAAGAGCTTTTGGCAGTAGTGTTCACATGCTCAAAGTTCAGTGATTATATTTATGGCAGATCAATCCAAATAGAGACTGATCACCAACCCTAGTGACAATTCTGAAAAAGCCAATGCACACAGCCCCAGCTTGGATGCAATGCATGATGTCAAAATTGCAAAAGGACAATTTCAATATTGTTTACCAAAAGGGCAAACACTTGTACTTTGCTGATGTTTTGTAACGCACACCCAGACAAATGACAGAGCAGCAAGAAAATGAAACAGCAGACTTTGAAGGCATGGAAGTCAGAAATCTTTCATCATTGAGGCTTGATGAACAAAAGACATCACACAGCCTCAGACCCAATTCTCCACAAGCTAAAAAACGTTATCAGTCAAGGATGGCCAACACAACAAACCAGCTTACCACTTGACATTCAACAATATTTTTCTTACAGAGACAAGTTCATAAATGGAAGATGGAAGATAACATGAAAGGTCCAAAAGTGATAATTCTTAAAGCCTTACAACAGGAATATATCAAGATCTTGCATTGTGGTCACCCAGGTACGGATTCAACCAAAAGAAGGGCAAGGGCATTGCATTTTGGCCTTCCTTGTCCAAAGATATAGAAAAGGAAAATAGCATGATGAAACGACACCAAACCACAACAAAAGGAATCACTTCAGCTACACCAAGTTCCTGAATTACCATGGTCGACGGTTGCCACGGATATTTTTGAATGGAATGGTTAGCATTACTTGGTATTAGTACACTCTTAATCAGATTCCTGAATTACCATGGTCAACGGTTGCTGTAGATATTTTTGAATGGAATGGTTAACATTACTTGGTATTAGTAGACTCTTACTCAGATTCCTGAATTACCATGGTCGACGGTTGCCACAGATATTTTTGAATGGAATGGTTAACATTACTTGGTATTAGTACACTCTTATTCAGATTCCTGAATTACCATGGTCAACGGTTGCTGTATATATTTTTGAATGGAATGGTTAACATTACTTGGTGTTAGTATACTCTTACTCAGATTCCTGAATTACCATGCTCGACAGTTGCCACAGATATTTTTGAATGGAATGGTTAACATTACTTAGTATTAGTAGACTCTTACTCAGATTCCTGAATTACCATGGTCGACGGTTGCCACAGATATTTTTGAATGGAATGGTTAACATTACTTAGTGTTAGTAGACTCTTACTCAGATTCGTTTGAAATTGACCAACTTCCTAACTTGACATCCAACACAGTCATTACAATATTGAAGAGACATTTTTCTGTCCACAGTTCTCTGCACAAAATCATACCTGACAATGGTGCACAGTTTACAAGTCACCAGTTCAAGAGTTTTGTTCAGATGTGGGACTTTATTCATGCTACCAGTAGTCCTGAGTATCCACAAACCAATGGTTTAGCTGAACGTGCAGTTCAGACTGCAAAGCACTTGTTGGAGAAATCCAAAAGAGGTGGTACCAATATTTTTCTTAACTTACTCAATCTCTGAAACATTCCTCAAGACAACTTACTTGGTTCACCTGCCCATAGACTGATGCCAGACAGACTAGAACAACTCTTCCAATCAGCAAATAATTGTTTTTTTAACACCTTTATAAAATTATCACTTGTGACATAGGCAAACTTACATTTACATAAAATTAATCAATCCATATTAACAAGTTCACATTTATAAGCATTATAGGATGCATAATATATGTGATATATAATCTAAGCAACATTACATTTTTTCCAAACACCTTTACTGAATTATCACTTGTGACATAAGAAATTTACATTCATATAAAAGTAATCACACTATAATTAACATAACAAATATTTCACCCTTTTTACTTCACATATATTGCCATATATTATACAACCTCAGGAAACAATTAGTACCAAAGGCAAAAAACAACATTGTGGTCAAGGTTCAACTTTTGAGAAAACGTCAGTCACAAAAGTTGTACTATGATAAGAATAGTAAACCCCTTAGACCATTACTACAAGGAGAAGTTGTGAGAAAGCAAACATCCAAAGGATATGACTGAGTGGTAATCATGAAGAACATTTCTAAGGAACTGTGATATTACATCATTCAGTCTGAAGGAATGGATTTCAGAAGGGATCGTAGATGTGTTACCTGTCTCTGAACCAGTGATGCAGCAAATTGCCTGTGCCTATGGCTCTAATTCTCAGAGTGACTCACCTGTTTGAATTCAAAAGACAGTGTGCTTTCTTCAAACTACTTTGATGTAAACCCTGATGTTCCAGTTTTGAAAGAATCCCTAGAGACTGTCCCTGTTGCTAAACCCAGTCAGAATTTCTATGTAATTAGGTGGGCAGAATTTCCAGTCTGAATCCTAAATACACAGTGACTTGGACTTGAAATCAGTTTTGTTTGTTGAAATGTTGAAATAATGTCTAGCTCTTAAATATGTCTTTGTTCTCGTATTTCCAATGTCACAAAAACTTAAAGAGGGAGGATTAAGATCCATGTGTGTATATTGAACCTAGTCACCTGCTGTAACTAGATAGTACTTGCATATAAGTTACTGAGCCTGTGTGAGATCAGTGCCATTTATTGTAGTTAGCCAGTGTGAATGTGAGCTTGAATGGAGATGCACATGTGAGTGTGTTGGAGGTAATGAATCAGTCAGAAAAGCATATGAAGTTTGAAGTATATGTACAAATTAAACCTCCTGTTGTGTGTTTGTATAATAAATGACAAATGCATTCCTTACCTCAGTGTTTCATTTGAATACATGAGACATGTGACAAGGGCCATAGAGCATTTAGCCTTTGAGAAAATCTGAAAAGGGTATTTACAGAAATAATCAGGTTAGAACATATAGAAATATGATGAATCTTGGATCTCCTGCCAAGAAAGATGAAATGTTCAGTGAAAATTTCCCAAATAAGTATTCTTCTGTGCTATTTCAGCTAAGGTAATAACTAGCTAGATAACTGTTATAGGCACCCCCCAACATCAAGTATAAAAAGTAGCTGGATCTTTTTGAGTAAATAATACTTATGGAAAGATGCTCAAGGCTTAGCTGTGTAGAACTTGGGAAGTCTAGAAGTGGCCTCAGCTAGTCTACTTGAGTTCTTTGGTAGTGGAATGGGTATATCCTTGCTCGATATAAGAGTCTTGGTGACTTGAACTTGCACCCTTAAGGTTTTTAGATGGTTGGTTCAAATAGTATTCTATTTTTCTTGTACAGTCCTGAATGAGGTGTCAGTATAAAGTTATTTTTTAAGAAAGAAAACAATGAAGAGGAAGACATTGAGATAAGCCTTTATAGGGGTAAAAGAGATCTGGCGTTCTAGAAATGGTGGATAAATCCTGTTTGGTTTGGTTTCAATACTACAAAAGTCTTCAACCACACACTCTCGATGACTCTAACAAATGGTAAAAAAAAGTTAAAGAACATGCAATTGTATAATATTAATATTTGCTGAGGCTTTGAAAAAGGGTAGCAAACTGCATGCAGGTTTGATTTTATGATACAATACTTACACAGCATTTCTTATCCCACTTTCCAAAGTTCCCAGTTCACTTTCTGTTAATGTCTACTGCCCTATTGCTAACAGTTGCCCACTGGTCAAAATTCTTGAGAAAATTATTTCCAGTCAAATTTCTGATTAAATCAATAGATATGATTTGTTAACTGATAAGCGGCACAGATTTTAGGCCACAGAACAGCGCTCTACTCCTTGATGAACCAAAACTATGACAATATGGAAGGGGATATGGTTACTGATTATGTCTTTCTTGAGCTAAAAAAAAATTTGAAAATGTTAATCAATCATGAATTATTTATTCATAAATTACAAAAAACAGGTTTGTTTGATGAAGTTATCCTATAATTTGAAATCTTTCTGTCCAACAGAACTTTTACAGTATGTTCCAGTAGCTTCTATTCATAGACAGGTAATATCTCAATAGATGTTCCTCAAAAATCAGTACTGGATCCTCCATTATTTTCCCTCTTTATAAATGACCTACCATTGAATTTATAGAGTATCAGTTGTATCTTTTACATAGACGTCGCAATCTCAAAGAAGACCACTACTAAACTATATACCCCTTTACAACGAGGTATTTATAAGCCTAGCCAGAATGTATTGGCTTTCACTATCCCCTTAGATTAGTTCCCTGTGCCTCTGTCCAGCAGAGCCACTGAAGTGATCCCCAAGGTAAACTTTCTGTTTCCCATCCACTCGTCAAGGTTTCTTTTGAAGAGTGTTAGCGTGGAGCTCTGCCTAATGATTGGGATCTTGTTCCAAAGCATGGGAAGTCTCTGGGACAGGAACCTATCCCTCCAGCACATCCTATTTATTGTTGTGGTGAGGTTTAGATCCCTACAGTGTGTGGCTAGAGTGGATAAGGTTTTCTTTTGGTGGAGCATGTCCATCAATTCTGGGTTGGACATGGCCTTGTATGTCAGGCAGAGATCACCTCTGAGTAGGCGGTATGCAACTGAGTACAACTGGAGTTTCTTCAGTCAAGCTGCATAGGCCATCTGTTTGAGGCCATTGATACTCTTGGTGAGGTACTTCTGTGGTCTTTCCAGCTGTTGCAGGTGTCTTGTAAGGTACATCCCAAATGGGGTGTTGTACTCTAAGATGGGTCTGATGAGTGATGAGTAGAGGGTTACAATGACCTCTTTTGATCTGGATGCGAACCCTTTTGTGATTAGGTGGGCCACATAGAAGGATTTTCTAACCACTTTGGCAATGTGATTATCAAAGGTGAGATTACTATCTACTTGGGTCCCCAGATCCCTTATTATGTCTTCTGTATTTAGGGGACTACCACCTATGTGGTAGTTTGTGGGTACTTTGTTTTTACCAAAGGGGATGACTATGCACTTTTTGGCATTTAGCTTGAGGCCATGATTTTGACACCAGGTATCCATCTCAGTGAGACCCTTTGGAGGATGTCTGTGTCAGCCGGAGAGTCAATTATAGCCCTTAGTTTGCAGTCATCTGCGAACTTGGTCAGCCATAGTCCTCCTGTGCTTGCCTGTACCTCTGAGAAGTATATGCCGAACAGGAGGGGTCCTAGGACTGAGCCCTGGGGAACACCACTTGTAACCGGTTTAGAGACGGACCTAGCTCCTGCAACTTTCACCATGTGGGTTCTGTCCATGAGCCAGTTGGCAACCCATCTTGTGACGTAGGGGTTTGTGTTCAGGCTGGTGAGCTTGTCTATAATGCCAGAATGGGGAATGGTGTCGAAGGCCATAGCAAGGTCTAGGTCGGCTGTGTGTACCACCTTTCCCTCATCTATAGCCTTGATAACTGTCTCAAAGAAGTCCACCAGGTTTAGGAGACATGATCTGCCCTTAACAAAGCCAAACTGGGTAGGGTCCAGTGTTTGGAGGTTCCCAATGTCTCTGTTAATGAGTTCCATGATGATGCACTCCATAGCCTTGCAGACCAAGCTAGTCAGGCTTATAGGGCAATAGTTCCCAGGGTCTGTTATGGCTCCACCTTTGTGGAGTGGAATAACCATTGCTGTGCACCACTCTATGGGTATGTGGCCTGTGGAGAGGCTGAGTTTGAACAGTGTGTTTAGGTGAGGGGTTAGTTCATCTTTGAGCTCATGTAGGATGCAGCCTGGGACACTGTCCAGTCCCATTGATGCTGAGTTTTTGGCTTTGGAGAGGGCTGTTTTAGCATGAGTGTCTGTGATCTTAGGGACTCTACATTCTTCTGCTATGGTTATGGGCCCTTTTGAGGGTGAGAGGGGGGTGAAGTTTGCACTGAACCTGTCTGCCAGGATGTTGGCAATATCGGTTAGTTCAGTGTATTTTGTGCCATTCTGCACTAACTGCAAGCAGATCTGAGCATTGTCACTTAGATTCTTGATATAGCTAACGAATGCCTTGAGGTTATCTTTGGAGTACTTGGCAATTTTTCTTTCAAAGCTCGCCTTGGATGATTTTATGAAGGATCGTAGTTCCTTGCTGATACTGATCAGGGATGTTTTCCCTTCTTGGGATTTTACTCTTTTCTGTACTAGTTTCCTCCTTCTATTGTATAGCTTATTTGAGGCAGGAGTCACCAGACTGGTTTCCTTTTCTTGGAGGAGTGAGTCTTGGTTTTGCTTGGGATGGCACGATATCAGTATATAGAATATAGAATGCATTAGTACAGGATTTTGCAGCTTGGACAGTGTTATCCTTCAGCATAGGGGCTTTGAAACTTTCCACCTCGGACTTAAGTAATGTGAAGTTTGCTTTAGAAAAGTTTTTCAGGGTGGCTTTCTTGTCTGGGGGTGGGGGCGGAATATAGATATCCAAAGTGATTTGTTTATGGTCAGATCTAACCAGCGAGACATTGACCTCTGGTGTGGAACACCGGTCGCCCATGTTGGTGATGACCAGGTCCAATATGTTGTCACCTCTGATGGGAGTATTGACCAGTTGAGCCAGGGTGTTTGAGTTTATAAATTCTAGGAAAAGTTGGGCAAGGGAGTTAGTACTTGAGTAGTTTTCCCAGTTAATGTTTGGGTAATTGAAATCACCCAATATTAGGGTGTTTGGTAGGACATTTAGGTTTCCCAGTGTTTCCAGAAATGCAGAATGGGGATCCTGGTTCATGGTGGGTGATCTGTAGCAAGCTACAATTTGAATTGCAGTTTTGCCCATTGTTAGTTGCACGTGGATGATCTCTGTAGCATCATGCTGTGCCACTAACCTGGAGGTGTGGGTATCCTTGATAAATATGGATACACCCCCACCTTTTGTATTTCGGTTTGGGTTCTGTGGCCGAAAAGTATGGTATGAGTTGAAGCCTGGTAGTGCTGGAGTGCTCTCTGGAGCCTTAAACCAGGTTTCTGTTACTGCACATATATCGATTTTCTTCATACTGAGGAGTGCCTCGAGTGCACGCATTTTGAGGTTTAGACTTCTGGCCTTGAGTAGCATTACCCTCAGTTTTTGTTACTTGTGCTATTTATGACAGTGGGTTTGTCTTTTGAGCCTTGCCTAAAAAGACACTATGGGGGTAGCAAGAGCCTTGGCAAGTATTTGAAAGCTTAAGGGTGACAGGTGCAAGCCGTCTCTAGCGAAGCAGCATGGCTTGTCGAGCATGTCATCCCAGGCAGACAGACATTGGATCCCCTTTGAATGACCCCAGAAACTTAGCCAATTGTTGAAATTGAGAATTTTTTCTTTATACCATGGTATCATTCTTGGTGAAGGCAGGATGCTACTCAGGGTCAGGGTCATACCGGCCTGGGCTATGTGATCAGAGAGCTCTTACATGTCTCTTTAGTTAACTAAACCATGTCTCTGATAGTTAATAGATTAACAATAAATATTCAAAATTCAGCATAATGATGTTTGGCATTCAACAAATATCTCATACTTATTCAGTAGCAATAATGGGCCAAGTAAACATATGCATTCCCCTCCCTGTAATTCAAAATTATCTGTGTATATGACCTGATCAAATCTTAAGCTTTATTAAAAACATAGAATCACACGTAGATGAAATTCTTTCTCAGCTGCAGGTTTTGTAGTTTCACATCTAATAACCACAGGAGCTTGAAGAACCAACCACCATTAATGTAATGCTACCTAGGTGTGAATATGTACTCTCACTTCTTACACATATCAATCTGCTATAGACAGCAGAGGAAAAATATTATTTATTCATTTGCTGCACTACAGAGAACACCAGCTGTAACCATTTATAATACTAGTTGTCTGCCTGTTGATGTTAGAGCAATATTTCGGCTGATTACCTTGATTTATACACAACCTAACAACAGGTATCCCCCGCCAAACACACACACACATACACACACACACACACACACACACACACACACACACACACACACACACTCACACACACACACTCATTTCATTAGGAACATCAGTTACAAACTGAGGAATAATGGCAGCCTACAATTCTTTAGGCCCCTATAAATCCATTGCCATCTCCAAGACACCCTTATATAAATTAGCTTCTTGGAATGCTTTTCCTCAAATTTTACTTAAGACTGAAAACTTTCTTTCATTCAAAACAGTCTTTGAAAGCATATCTTACTGAGATTGCACAATGTGCTTTAATGCATCTGGATAATTTAGCTATATTCTACTTTCTATGGAGTATACAAATCATACATGGACTGGTTGGCAGGATTCATTTCTTGTAAATAGTGTAAATAAATGTGTGTCATCTGTTCTCTAAATATTATCAGTGCATTACTATAGTTAAGACCATGGTATTAAGAGTAAAGAAGTTAGACATTCTCAACTCAGTGTGAATGCTTAAACACACTGTTTACAGAAAGATTTTTTTATCTTAATTACTATAATGTACAAACTGAGGTCTTTGCAACAGTTTCTATGTACTCCTGTTTTCTTGCAGGTCTGTGCTATACTTGTGTTCTTCTATACATATTTTTGGATAATCATGCACATTTTCTGTTTGTTTGTTGCCTTTTAGCAATAATTATGGCTGAAATAACAACTAGTTCATTTACCTAGTTAACAAAATTTAAATACAATAATAATGATCAGCATAGCATGCAAGGCATGTTTGGAAAGTTTATGGACTTGCACAGGGTGTCGGTGATTCAAAGTTAAGGCCTGCAGTGGTAAGCTTTGCATGAAATGTAATTCATTTAAATAGTATGATAACTGCAAATGAGTAGGAAAATACAGACGCATTTGAGAAACTACATGGAATAACAGTGTTAAATGAAATAAATGTAAATTGTGTCAGCATGGGGAGAATATTGGTGTGCACAGTAGAAATATTGTACATGTTTTGTAGTTTAGATCAAAAGATTAAGGCTATGAGCTGATAATGAGCTTTACTTTATAGTACAAGGTTTGGTTCCCTCAGGCTGCATATTGTATGACTTTGTGTAAATCATTTAGCTAGACAGCGCACAAAAAAGACTTGTGCCTAGTGGGTTTACCCAGTTATCAAATGAATAAAAACTAAAACTAAATATATAAAAAGTAACAGCAATCAAGCCATCCTTACAGTGCTCCAAGGGCACCCCTAAAAAAGGCTTGTGTCAAGTGGGTTTACCAAGTTGTATTAATAGCTATATCATGATGGCATCCATGATTTATATACCATAGCCTGTCCAGTTTATCACTTATTGCTTTGGCACATAGTATGAGTTACTAAGGGCACACATATAGCACCCTGAGAACTGTGTGACTCACCCTTACCCCTGGACACTCATTACACTTAAGGTATGGTTTGCCTTAACTATTCCAGCTACAAGGACTTCCCAGCATCTAGTAAGTGGTACACTGGATGTCTTCCAGTTATCCACCTCAAACTCTTTGATGTACTTATGCAGGCTGTAACAGGTCCTATTTAGATCCTCCAGGCTCCAAAAGAGAGAAAGCCATAACTATGCATGGCTCCTTTGACAATACTTCCTCCCTTCAGTCCTCGGTAGGATCAGACAGTCCCCAGGAATATTTACATAACAACAAAGGCTATCATTCTTTGAAGTGCCAGCTGATTTACATTGTAGTCGACTTCATAAAGAATGTGTTCATTTGGTACTCTGTCAGTGTCTATCAAACCAACATATTGTGCATATCTGATCTCTACTGCTGCTTTCAGAAAGGTGATTTTCCATATGGCCATCTGAATAGATAAGTATAGGAATCTTATTGTATAATAATCCATAGCACATTTCTGTGTAGCTAATATGTAGTAACCCCCCAAATTAATTTCATGTACTGCTGCTGATGCAATAAACCTCCCCTTACAATGTAGCCAATGACACCAGTACCACATCCATATACATTAACAGAACACCATTATAATATAATCCATGGCAAGACCTGTGTTGATGATGAATATGAATTTTGGCCTATCTAGACACACACTTCAAATGTCTTGACACCAGCACTATACATCTGACAAGGTTAGTAAGATCCTTATTGACTGAGCTGGGCTAAATAACATAATTGCCAAAAAACAGGCTACCCAAGCTGTGTCCAGACATCAGGTCCCACTCCAGCAGCCAGCACCTCAACCACTTTTGTCAGTAGAGAACTATGATATGACTAGGAGGATGAAGTAAATGCCCCTAGGGACACAAGTTTGTTGCATGTGATCACAGGAGAAATGCAGTGTATTGTACAGAAATTCATATTGTGATAACATATATATGTTGCAGGTCTACATATGAAAAAAAATATTCAAAACAGTACAGTAGTTACTATAAAGAATTTCATACCTTTCAATAGTCCAGAATTTTGCAGAACATCCAGATTTTTGCCTCATATTTTTGGTCTGTTCCTCATGATAATTGTATCTTTCTGGCAAATCACTGAGTACTGAGATCACTAAATAATGACATACATTTGAGTTTTAGACTTTATTTCCTTCAGAAAACTACTGCTGATGCAAAAAACAAGGGGATGACTTTGCAGACACATTCTTTGTTTTAAACCATTGTTGTACTTGTGTTATTAGATTTTATTCATGACTTACAATTTTTCCCCACATCAAGTAGCTATGCTATCCTAACATGATACTGGGAGATGACTGAAACATTGCCATCTTACTTGAGATGGATTGGTGGCTGTCCAGGTAAGTGGAGCTATTACTAAGTTCTGTCAGACTCCAGATCTGAGAGATCCCTGAATAGTGTTCAGTTCCTCAGTGAAAACATTTATTTTTATGACTCCCCAGCATTCTTCATAGTTTAGCTTGTCTCTTTTCTCTGTAGATCAGTGATATAGTGAATATAGGATACATATATTAAATGAATGTTAATGTCTAATCACTCCATGGTATCTATAGAGTTAGTCCTTGAGGATGTCTAGGATAAGTCTTTTACATGGTGACTATACCCCAGAATACTGGGGATACATACTGACTATACCTCATACTGGGGATACGTGGTGACTGTACCCCCAAATACTGGGGATGCATTATATTTAAGGGGTAAAATAAAACATTTCAGAGCTTTACTAGAAAGGCTCACCCAGACTCTGCTACACTTTGCTGTGAGGGAAATGTTATTTTGCTTTTTATTTGTTGTATTTTGTATTACTTTATTGATTTTTCTATTTTGAATACAGTGATTTGTTTTCTTTACCTTGTGTTTTACTTGTATTCTGCTTTTAACTGCATATTAAAACTTGAAAAGAGACCACAGCTTTGTCTCTCGTGAGTCAGGCAGAAATTAGAACAGGTCAATTAAAGACTCATACACATAAGATAGAAGAGGTCAGTTAAGGTTAATCATCTGTGAATTGAGGGGGTGGAGCTAGGAACTAAACTTTCTTTTTAAGGGGTAAAATAGAAATTTCAGAGCTTTACTAGAAAGGCTCACCCAGACTCTGCTACACTTCGCTGTAAGGAAAAGGTTAGTTTGCTTTTTATTTGTTGTATTTTTCATTACATTATTGCCTTTTCCTATTTTGAATACTGTGATTTGTTTTCTTTACCTTGTGTTTTACTTGTATTGTGCTTTAAACTGCATATTAAAACATGAAAAGAGACCACAGGTCTGCCTCTTGTGAGTCAGGCAGAAATTAGAAAAGGTCAATTAAAGACTCACACATAAGATAGAAAAGGTCAGTTAAGGTTATTCATCTGTGAAATGAGGGGTGGAGCTAGGAACTAAACCTTTGATTTAAGGGGTAAAATAAAACATTTCAGTGCTTTACTAGAAAGGCTCACCCCAGACTCTGCTACACTTTGCTGTGAAGGAAAGGATAGTTTGCTTTTTATTTGTTGTATTTTGTATTACTTTATTGCCTTTTTTCTATTTTGAATACTGTGATTTGTTTTCTTTACCTTGTGTTTTACTTCAATTCTGCTTTTAACTGTGTATTAAAACTTGAAAAGAGACCACAGCTCTGTCTCTTGTGAGTAAGGCAAACATTAGAACAGGTCAATTAAAGACTCACACATAAGATAGAAGAGGTCAGTTAAGGTTAATCATCTGTGAACTGAGGGGGTGGAGCTAGGAACTAAACCTTCTATTTAATGGGTAAAATAAAACATTTCATAGCTTTACTAGAAAGGCTCACCCAGACTCTGCTACACTTTGCTGTGAGGGAAAGGTCAGTTTGCTTTTTATTTGTTGTATTTTGTATTACTTTATTGCCTTTTTCAATTTTGAATACTATGATTTGTTTTCTTTACCTTGTGTTTTACTTGCATTCTGCTTTTAACTGCATATTAAAACTTGAAAAGAGACCACAGCTCTGTCTCTTGTGAGTCAGGCAGAAATATTTTTCCCACCCTCCCATGCAGTTACTGTTGTGTTTTTAAACACCACTGTCTTTCTAGTTGCCTGCCCCTTATGTTAATTTGACCATATATCTCATTTCCTCTCTGCTTTTACTGACTTGTATGAGTAAGCAGAAAATTAACATTTTGTGAAATCACTCCCCTTCAACTATTTAAATTTATTGGCCATCCTACTGTATTCCATAGTACCAGAATACAAAAGTGACTACCCCTTTCAATCTATCTTGCTGTTTTAAAAATAGTGACTCTCCACTAAAACTTAACTTTTAGACAGGTAAAACTTAAGGTACCTACTTTCACATCTAATTCCTGTAGTGCACACTGCTGTGTTTAGGATAAATCTTTTTTTTCATCTTACCTTTAAGCATCTATTACAAGACCACCAGTTATTGGAGAGCCCACATTCTGCCTCTCAGTAGTCATCTTGAGATTAATGCTTCTGTTTTTTCCTGGTGAGAGAAGGAGTGCAGTCACATTATTTCCTGGAGACTGCTGATCACCAGAAAACTTAATAATTGCTTTATATGTGACAGCTTGGAATCTGTGCTTATATTCTGATCCTGGTGAGAGTAGGAACAGGGTGCATTAATTCCTGACTCCTTCTGTTTGGAGTCCCTTCGACTAGCACTTGCTCTAAAACCTGCCGGAAAGCACTAGGAAGCCTTAAACTGATACAAGCACTCAACTCTCCTTCTTAATAAGGAGAAATTAATCATAGGCACTAAACAGCCTATAATTGCAAAGTACCTTGCCAAGGTAAGGGAAAACAGCTCTTGTACTTTACAAAAAAAAAGCACCTAAACAGGCATATCCAAGGGTCAGCTTCTGGTGATTTCTCCTGTCCACCTGGGGAATCTGGGTATACTGGGGCAACACAGCAATTGCCTCATGTACACAGACAACCCAACCTGCAAGAGATGCACTTACATAGCCAAATTGGAAGCAAAGCTCTCTCCAGCCAAGACTGTGCTAGACAATCAAGAGGAGAAGGTTAACACCCACACTTCACCTCAAGCAACACATAGCCCTTCAAAACCCATGCTGCCAACACCCACACGTAAAAATACTAAACCCACATATGTGCAGACCCTTAACATTAACCTGCCCAAGCAACAAGGACCTCTGAAGCTGAAATGCAAACAAACAAACACCAATCACAACCAAAGTATCACATATTACACAACACCAGTGTGCCACCCAACAACAGACCCTAAGGCAAGATAATGTACCCAACACTTTAGTCATAGGTGACTCTATAGTCAGGCACACTGATGTCCCACTCACCAGGATGAACAAGGAGAAAATTATAGTCAGCTGCCTGTCAGGTGCCAGGGTCCGCCACATAACGCATGCACTCAATTCACTCCACAACAAATACAACTCTGTCATTGTCCATGTTGGAGTGAATGACTTGAGACGTACCTCCCTGGACTACATGAAAAGAGACATGGAGGAGCTCTCAGATCATGTGGTCCAGGCAGGTATGACCCCAGCCCTGAGTAGCATCCTGTCTTCACCCAAAATGATACCATAGTATAAGGACAAAATGATTGACTTTAACAATTGGCTAAGCTTCTGGTGTCATTCAAAGGGGATCCAGTATCTGTCTGCCTGGGATGACATGATCAACAAACAATGATGCTTTGCCAGAGATGATCTGCACCTGTTGCCCCTGGGATTCAGGTTACTGGTTAAGGCTCTTGGCACCCCTATAGTGCCTTTTTTAGGCAAGGCTCAAAGTACAAAACCACCACCATAACAGTTACAAGTATGCAAAATCTGAAGGTAATGCTACTCAATGTTAGAAGTCTAAACCTCAAAATGCACTCTCTCAAGGCACTCCTAAAATGGAGAATATTGATATCTGTGCAGTAGCTGAGACCTGGTTCAAGGATCCAGAGGGCCCCCCCTGCAATACCAGGCTACAGCTCTTACCACACTTTTCAGCCACCAATCCAGGACCGAAACACTAAAGGTGGAGGAGTATCCATATTCACCAAGGATATTAACACCTCCAGGCTAGTTGCCCAAGACAATGCATCCGAAATACTCCAGGTGCATCTAACACTAGGTAAGACTGCAATCCAAATTGTAGTTTGCTACAGATCTCCCACCATCCCCCAAGATTCATAGGTTCATAGGTAGGTACTAGGCTATCGGCCCAAGGGCCTATGCAAGCCTAGCCAACAAGGTTCCCTGGCTTACGCCACCCAAGAAAGTTATTTTCCTGTGCCACTAATGAGCAGAGACACAGAAGCGATCCCCAGGGTGTATTTCATATTTCCCATCCACTCATCAAGATTTTTCTTGAAGAGTGCTAATGAAGAACTTTGCTTGACATAGATGGGTAGCCTGTTCCAGAGTATGGGAAGTCTCTTGGATAGGAATCTATCCCTCCAGCATGTCCTGTTTATTGTGGTGACAAGGTTTAGGTCCCTAGAGCTTGTAGCTTGGAGGGATTGGGATTTCTTTAGGTGTAGCATATCCAACAGCTCTGGGTTTGACATTCTCACTACACCTTTCTAAACATACTGCAAAATATTAGGATACAACCAAACACCCTAATACTGGGTGATTTCAACTACCCTGCCATTAACTGAGAAAACAACTCATGTACCAACACCCTTGCCCAACGGTTCATGGAATTTATAAATTCCAATGCTCTGGATCAACTAATCCATAGTCCCACCAAGGGCTCCAATATCCTGGACCTGGTCATTACCAATATGGGAAATCAATGTTCCACACCAGTGGTCATCACCTCGTTGGTTAGGTCTGACCATAAGCTAATCACCTTTGACATCCACATCCCAACACTACCCCCCAGTAAGGAAACATCTGTAAAAAAACTTCTCCAAGGCTAACTTAATGCTATTCAAGTCAGAAGTGACAAACTTCATGACACCCATGCAGACGGGAACTGAAAGTTCGACTGCTGAATCCTACCCTAAAGCACTGTATGAGCACATCCACTCGTGCATGAATCATGCCATCCCAAATAGAACCAAGATGCTCGCTCCAAAAAAAGGAAGCCAATCTGGTGGTCCCCTGTCATAAACAAACTATACAACAGAATGAAGAAACTGTTGCAGAAAAGTGGAAAATCCCAGGATGCAAAAAACTCCCTTACCAGCCTTAGTAAGAAGCTGAGATCCCTCATAAAATCCTCCAAAGCTAGTTATGAAAATAAAATTGCCAAAGATTCCAAAGACAACCACAAAGCATTCTATAGCTATGTCAAAAACCTAAATGGCAATGCTCAGATCTGCTCTGAGCTACAAAAGAATGGCATTAAATATACAGATCCCAAGGACATTGCCTATATCCTGGCAGATTGATTCAGTGTCAACTTTACCTCCTTCTCACCCCCTAAAGAGCCCATCTCAATACCAAAAGATTGCTAAATTCCAGTAATCATAGCCACACAGGTAAAAAACACACTCTCCAAAGCTAAGAATACAGCATCCATGGGAACCAGACAACATCCTGGGCTGTGTACTACATGAACTACAAAATGAACTGGCACCTCACCTAAGTGTCATGTTTAATCATAGCCTCACCTTAGGCTTCGTGGCCACTGAGTGGCGCACAGCTACAGTTATCCCACTCCACAAGGGGGGATCTAACTTGGATCCTGGGAACTACTGTCCCATCAGTCTGATGAGCCTGATCTGCAAGGCCATGGAATGGATTATCATGGAACTTATAAACAAAGACATTGGCAACCTTCAACCAATGGACCCCACCCAGTCTGGGTTCTTGAAGGGCCAATCGTGTGTCCTGAACCTGATTGACTTCTTCAAATCAGTTTCCAAAGCCATGGATGAGGGTACGGTGGTCCACACAGCCTATCTGGACCTTGCCAAGGCCATTCAACACCATCCCCCACCTTGGAATCATAGATAAACTTACTAAGCTGGGCATAAATCCATACATCACTTGATGGGTTGCCAACACTGACAGAACCCACACTGTAAAAGTAGCCGACTTCAAATTCAGCTCCAGACAAGTGACAAGTGGAGTACCTCAGTGTTCAGTCCTGGGACCGCTCTTGTTTGGCATCTACTTCTCTGAAGTACAGGCCAACATTAAGGGACTCCGGCAAACAATGTTTGCAGATGACTGCAAACTGGGAGCCATTATTGAATCCCCAAATTAAGTGGATATTCTACAAAAGGGCCTTACAGAAACAGATGTTTGGTACCAGATCCATGGGCTCAAGCTCAATGCCAAGAAATGTATACTTATCCCTTTGGGAAAAACATGTACCCATGAATTTCCACATAGGTGGTAGTACACTAAACATCAAAAGTGTGATAAGAGACTTAGGAACACAGGTGGACAATGATCTCACCTTCGATAACAGTAACCAAACACTATGCTATGCGCGTAGGTTCTGCATGGCCGGAACAAACCATAGAAAACACTGTTGGCCAGCAGAAATGTGAATCGGTACAAAAATAATACCATTACTCAAAAACTACTGATTATACATAAATTTTAATAATCAGACCGGTTTCGGCAAAAAAAATGCCTTCTTCAGTGATACACAGCAGGAAAACCAAACACAGTACTTAATGAATATTTATAGAAATGCCCAACCAATGAAAAAGGAGAACCTGTCATAGTTAATAGTTGTAGGTTCCCACACCCAAAGTTTAGTTCAACATAAGAAATGTAATGAACATATATTATTAAAAATATTGTAGTGTCACCAAAAGTTCATGAACAGCTATAACAACTAGCATATTTAATATACAGATCATAATTAATACAAACCAAATAAAAGTTTGTCCATTAATATATATACAAAAAGGTAGTATAGTAATACACTAAACTAACCATATATGAATGATTGGGACCAAATTCATATGGATAATAGATAGATGAACCTGATTATATATCCTAAAATAGGTAATCAATTTATAATAATACATAATGAACCATAGAAAATGAACCTCATAAACATATATGTTCACAATAGAATTTGTGGTTAATGTTGATAAACATTGAATATTGATTTAACAACATCAAATAGGGTATCCACTGGAACCTGGAATACATAAGTATAAAATAAATTATTGTAACAAATCATATAACAACTTAATATTTCATAAAATAAGTGTTACTAATTATAAATGGTCATTCAAACCTGGTGAAAAGAGTGCTCCCAAAGTGGTGATCCAATACTTTTCTTTGTGATTTAAAATACTGTGCCATCCCTGAGGATTGTTCCGATCACCTATGATCCTATCGATAATCATGAATGTAAAATGAGCCTGTGGATGCTTCAAAGTGTGGTGAAAAAGAGCATTGTGATCTTTTTTATTCTTGATGTCACTTCTATGTTCATTGATACATGTTCTCAATGGTCTAGACGTTTGGCCCACATAAAAGGCAGAACAATGGCAAGTGGCTAAGTATATCACCCAGCTGCTGCTGCAGTTGCCAAATATTTTGCAATCGTACACCTTACTTGTATTTTGACTGGTAAATTGTTTAAATTTACGAATTTGTTTGCAAGACCTACAGTGACCACAGGGAAAAGTTCCCAACAGTTCATCTCCAGACATAGTTAGTTGTTTGTATATTGCCCCACCACTTTCCTTGTGTTTAAAGTGACTGAACAAAGAACCTAATGTTTTGCCTCTCCTATAGCTAAACTGACACTGAGATCCCAAAAATTGTCTCAGCTGGTCATTTGCCAATAAAATGTTCCAATGTTTATTAATAATGCTCCTGATTGCATTGTGGTTTCTACCATAAGTTGTCACAAATCTTATAGAAGACAAGGTTGGATCCCTGGGCTGTGTCTTGTATTGTAATAACATTTCCCTGTCCATACTGGTAGACCAATCCCAAGCCTTAACTATATTGAATTGTTTGTAGCCTCTGTTGACAAATCTCTGGAACAAATCCAGACTAGCTTTCTCATATTCTATACTGGTAGAATTGATGCGTTTCATGCGCATAAATTGAGACTTGGGTATGTTGCGGAAGTGGATATTCTACAAAAGGGCCTTACAGAAACAGTAAAATAAAATGTAAAATATTGGTTAGACCGTTCTGCTCTATATTCTCCAGGATTCAATACATTACTAATTTGTATGACCGAACATGTATTAAACAAAAACATCTTTTACTTCCAATGGGAATGCTATTGGCAGCTTCAAGGGACGGCTTTGGGAGCCTCTTTTGCTCCTATCTATGCCGATCTTTTCGTGGCCTTTTTTGAAGAGTGTATGATCTATGAACCATTACACAACATATACTTGGTGGAAATTGATATTTGGCGCAGATATTTAGATGATTGCTGGATGGTGTGGTGGGCGGATGCTGCATATTTGCAGGAATTTGTGGAATATCTCAATGATAATGTTTGGGGAATTGAATTTACGGTGACATATGATTTACAATCCATTGACTTCTTGGATGTCACTATTACAAGAAATACAGATCACACTTTGAGTACTAGGACCTTCTGCAAATATCCCCAATACAATACTTTACTGCATGTTTCTAGTATGCATCCACGCCACACCATCCGCAACATACCCAAGTCTTAATTTATGCGCATGAAACGCATCAATTCTACCAGTATAGAATATGAGAAAGCTAGTCTGAAACAGTATGTAAAGGAAATAGTTATGATGATGTTAATAATTTAGTCAATGAAGTCACTATTTATAACAACCTTTCAGTTAATGGATTATGTGAAGTCAGTATGGAAGTTGCCACTATGTTAGATAATGTGGTAAGTAATGGAATGGCATGTACTCACAATTGTATAGATGAAGTAGTTAACATTAGTGACAAGCATGATACACCTAATAATAACATAATATATACTAAAAATGGCTTCAATGTGTATAATTACACTAATTCAGATATTTCTGATGATTTTTTTAGGGTATTTTCAAAAGGTATGAAATTTATTCCTACAGTGAGCTTTAATTTAGTGGATTGCATATTAAAAGTGAAATTATTTTGTAGAAGGTTAAACTAAGCCATTCAGTTTAAAGAGAACAATAATGAAGGCAAAAAATTGATTTCAAAAGAGCTTAAAAAGAAAAGCACGTATATACCACAGAGTAACATGACGGTGGCTAATTATGAGAATATGGTCTGTAATGATATTTATAGATTTTATAACACTTATAGGACTGACAAAAGTATAAAAAGTGGTGTACAAGTTAATTTAACTAATGAAGAACATAGTTGTTTGTCTAAATATGTGGGCAATAATGAAATAAGGTTGATGAAACCTGTCAAAGGGGGAGGGATTGTCTTATATAATAAAATGAATTATATTGCAGAATTATATAACATCTTGTATCAATCTGGAAATTATGATGCAATATCCCTCAATTAAATTAATATAGGCTACAAACGTATAGATTTGGCAATAGAGGAATATTGGCTTGACAATAGAATTACTTTTGAGACATATCAATTTTTAATGGTGGAATACCCGACATTAGCTACCATAGTTGGTATTCCCAAAATACATAAAAATTTAACACCCCCCCCCCCTTTAGACCCATCATTTCAGGTAGTAGATCTAAAACTTTCCCGCTAGGAGTGGCTATTGACAAGTGGGCAAAGCCCATATACAATAATATTCCACATCTTATCAAAGATTCTTGGATGTTTCTTGGGCAGTTGTCATCTCAAATATGGAACAGTAAACTTATGTTTATAACTATGGACATTGCGGATTTATTTTCGTGCATTCCTAGAGATTTGGGATTAGAATATTTTTGCAGTAGCCTTAGAAAGCACTCTAGTTTTGAATGGGACAGAATTTGTCTCATTTCAGATATGATGGGGTTAGTCTTAGATCATAATTACATCCATTTTGAAAACGAATTTTTCAAGCAAACAAGGGGTGTGGCGATGGGCGCAGCGCTCCCATCTTCGCTAACCTTGTCATGCTAGAATGGGAGTCTGAGTATTTGTTCAAATCAGAATTTTTTCAGTATATAGTTTATTATACTAGGTTTTTGGACAATCAATTTGTACTTTGGAAGGGTCCTATTGATAAGATTGATGAATTTATTGGTTATATTAACAATACGACGGACTTTCTCAAATTTACCTATACCTCAAATGCACATGGAATAGCTTATTTAGGCACATATATTAGTCATGGGGAAGAAGGGTTTGTTTCCAGAATATATAGGAAGGAGACATTCTCCAATGACTATTTAGAATTCAGTAGCAACCACCCCCCACATATGTTTAAAAACATTTTTAAAGGGCAGTGTATTAGGGCTGCCCGCATGTCGTCCACAAAAGGAATCATGTTGAAAGAAGTGGACTTTATCAAATCCATGTTTATAGCAAGGGGGTACCCATTGAGATTATTGAATGATGTAGTCAAATATGTTACTAGTGAATGGGGTAGTAAATATGTACCATTATTAGGGAATATGTGTGCTGGCACTTTACATAATACGAAACAAAAGCTTGAACCAAGTAAATTAGTGTGTGTACTTATGTATTCACCTGTAGTTGAATATACAGAAGCCATATTAAAAGAACATTGGAATATGGCAATGAGGGATGATTATATTTTGAAAGTTGTAGGTATACATCCAAAGATCATTTACAAGACTGGTTTCAACATTAAAAAGCTGTTGGAATCGTATAGAAGTGATAAAGATAAAAATAAGGGAAGTGTTCGTACCAAAAAATGTGGAGCATGTAATCAGTGCTTTTGCATAAATGAGGTTGAGGGTTGCAAGTTAGATAATCTCAATCAGACATATATTTATAGTAGGGGTGGAAATTGCAACACTAAATATGTGGTTTACTTAGCTACCTGTGTGGCATGCAACGCCTTCTACATAGGAAAGACTGAGAGACAGTTTAAATGACATATTTATGACCATTTATATTGTATCAGAAGCAAAGACAAAAAGAATGCATTATATCGACATATAGACCATAGTGGTGACATGCATCATTTTAAATTTATCATCATAGATACGATGGGTATATCACCATATGGTGGGAATTTTAAAGCCTTATTGGCTATGAAGGAGAGTAGATGGCAAATGTTCACTGATGCCACTAGACACCCTGGCATTAATGATTTTATTAGCATTAAACTACATTTAATTTTGTCTTAATCTTAATTTTGTTTAATTTTGCTTAAATTATATTTGTTGTAAACAATTACAAATTATATATACATATACATATAATCTTACGTATTTTTAAATATTTATAATTATATATTTGTAAAATTTATATTTGTTGAGGTTTGACATGAATTTGATATACATCAATGCATTTATATTTTAAATAAGTGTAATTATTATTGAAATTATTGAATTTTTATATATTAGTTATTTAGTATAGGGTATTTATATGAAAGGTGTAGAAATTGCATACATTTCTTTTATATAATTCTTTTATATAATTCTTTTAGATAATCATTTCTTCTTTAAGAGATTCAATTTATGTGTTTGGCGCCAAAAATTCATGGTATTTAATGAAAGAAGTTTCAATGAAGTTTGTTCTGATGAAGTCTGCTAGTCAGATGAAAGCGCTTAACCTGTTGGTGATTTTTGTCTGATATTAAACTGTTGGTGACATCTATTTGGAATCATACTATTTTGTTCCACTGTTCGAGCTGAGCTATTTGGAATCATACTATTTTGTTCCACTGTTCGAGCTGAGCTGTATGCGTTGTGTCTCCAGTATCAGTGTGCATTTTATTTACGTTGTCGGTCTTTTTGTATATATATTAATGGACAAACTTTTATTTGGTTTGTATTAATTATGATCTGTATATTAAATATGCTAGTTGTTATAGCTGTTCATGAACTTTTGGTGACACTACAATATTTTTAATAATATATGTTCATTACATTTCTTATGTAGAACTAAACTTTGGGTGTGGGAACCTACAACTATTAACTATGACAGGTTCTCCTTTTTCATTGGTTGGGCATTTCTATAAATATTCATTAAGTACTGTGTTTGGTTTTCCTACTGTGTATCACTGAAGAAGGCATTTTTTTTTTGCCGAAACCGGTCTGATTATTAAAAGTTATGTATAATCAGTAGTTTTTGAGTAATGGTATTATTTTTGTACCATTTCAAGTTTCTGCTGGCCAACAGTGTTCTCACCTTCGATAACCACATCGCCACAACAGTGAGGAAACCCTTCTATGTGGCACATCTCATCACTAAGGGCTTTTCATCCAGAAAAAAGAAGGTCATTGTCCCACTGTACTCATCCTTCATTAGACTCATAGAGTACAATGCCCCATTTGATATGTACCTCACAAGACATCTGCAACAACTGGAAAGGCCGCTGAAACACCTCATTAAAAGAATCACAGGCATAAAGCAGATGCCCTATGCTGACTGACTAAAAAAACTCCAGCTATACACTGTCGCATATCATCTACTCAGAGGTGATCTTTGCTTAACATACAAGGCCATGTCAAATCCAGAGCTGCTGGACATGCTACACTTAAAGAAATCCCAATCCATCAGAGCCACATGCTCCAGGAACCTAAATTTTGTCATCACAATGAACAAAACATGCTGGAGGGATAGGTTCCTGACCCAGAGACTCCCCATACTCTAGAATAGTCTGCTCATACATGTCAAGCAGAGCACCTCCTTGGCCTTCTTCAAAAGGAACCTTGACAACTGGATGGAAGATAAGAAATTTACTCTGGTGATCACGTCAGTCACCCTGCTAGACAGGGGTGCAGGGAAGTAAATATTGTAGAAAGAAATAGCCAGGGAATTGTTATGGCTAGGCTTGTATAGGCCCTAGGGCCGATAGCCTTGTACCAACCTATGAACCTATGAACTATATCCCAGAATACTGGGGAACAAAGAGATAATCGGGGTACTTAAATGTAGGCCTAGCCATTATGAACAGTTAATAGTGAGTAGCTATCAATCTAAGTTTATCTACAAGAGATATACCACCTATTAGACTCGAAGACGTAAAGTTTAATTAGTAAGGCAATAAAGCTATTGGCAGACAAGTGCAGAGTTGAGGCACCTTCTCCACCTTTGCATAATAGAATTGTCCAGCTGTCAGACAGATACACTGAGGTACAACAAGAAAAAGCCAAACCTTCTTAACCACAACCCAGCAACGGAAAGCTGCAGTATAAGCTGCATGTCAAACAGTCTCTTATTTGATGAAAAATGTAAATCCAAAGGTCTTCACGCCAGGAAACTTTCCTGGAGTGAAGACCTTTGGATTTACATTTTTCATCAAATAAGAGACTGTTTGACGTGCAGTTTATACTGCGGCTTTCCGTGGCTGGGTTGTGGTTAAGAAGGTTTGGCTTTTTCTTGTTGTTCAACGGTTTGTTGGCTTTTGACTGTTTTCAGATACACTGAGGTAGTTAGTCACAGCAAAGGTGAACTATCTGTAAGTGAAATATAGATCATTCTTAGGGGTGTAACAGGGAAGATGTTTATACAGCTGCAGGAATGCAAGAGTGAGATTGTTGGGATGGCTTAATGAAGCAGGCTACTGGGCAGACTAAACCTCAAAATGTAATTGCGCTTATCACAAAAACAACATATTTGAATTTAATGGCTGCCTGTATAGGCAGTTACAAGGTACAGCAATGGAGGCAGCTTTTGCCCCCTCATATGCAAATATATTCATGGGATACTTTGAAAGTCAATATATTTATACTACTGAATTTTATAAAGAACATGTAGTCAAATATTTTAGATATATTGATGATTTAATTTTTGTATGTTGGGGGGACATGATAAAATGCAAGCATTTATTAATAAGTTACATGAAAAATGAAGATGGGATAAGTTTTGATGGATTACAGATTGGTAATGAAATTCATTATCTGGATGTTGAAGTAATGGGTAGGAAAAATTGTAAGTTAAGAACAAAAATACATAGAAAGTTCCTGGGAACAAATTTTATGCTGCATGGTTCCAGTTGTCATCCCCCACATACTATAAAATCCATACCATATGGAGAATTCCTTAGGGTAAAGAGACTGTGTAGTAATCCCGAAGATAAGGAAAAGGAAATGGAAGAAACTTTTTGTTTTGTGAAAGGGGATATTTAAAAGCACAAGTGGAACAGGGATTGGAAAAAGCAATAAAGAGGAATCAGAGAAGTGGTAACAAGCAAAGGAAGGAACATGAAGAAGAAGAAAGTATTTATTTTACTTCCACTTTTTCTGTTTTTTCAGAAACGGTAAAAGAACAAGTAAAATACTGTTGGTTAAAATTAAAAGGGGAAGTAGATTTTCTACAAAATAAGAATATCAGCTTCTCCTTTAGGAGAGGCAAAAGCATAAAAGATTTTTTAGTACACAGGAAGTTTAGAATGCCCCAAGCAGGGCTAGTTCTATCACCACAAATGTTAGGCACCTTTCCTTGTGGAAAATGTAGCATATGTGAGTTCATAGTAAAAGAATTCACAGATATTAATGGAAAAAAGTTCCATGTTAGAGGCATTTATGGTTGCAACACAGAGAAAATGTCCATGTAAAAAAATTTATGTGGGGAAAGTAAAAGGCAGTTTTCATGCAGACTCAAAGAACACATAAGAGATATAAGAAAAAGTAAATCAACTAGTCCAGTGGCAGTTCATTTTAAAGAATTTCATAGCAGTAACCCGGAGGGGTTACAAGCAACTATTTTGGAAAAAGTAGAAACTAATGAATTAATGGTAGAACAACATATAAAAAATGTATTAAGAAAGAAACAATGTTAATTTTAAAGTTTGATATTATGTGCCCTAGAGGCTTAAATAAAGAATGCACTTGGAAGTGTTTGGTGTAATGGAATTTTAGTAATTGTTAATTGATTAATTGGTTTTATTAATGAAGTAATCCATTTAATGCAAAAAGTATAAAAAACTGTGTTTTTACTTATGTGATTGTACTCTGTTAAAGACTGTTTACAGCCGAGGCGCTAGAGAGAGATTTAGCGCGTATTTTTAATAGAAAAGGAACTATTTTTTTCACTGCTTGGTTCTGTGTGGTATTCCTTCAACTGTGACCTGTTTACATTGTGGTCTATAGAGATACACTGAGGTAGTTAGTCACAGCAAAGGTGAACTATCTGTAAATGAAATATAGATTATTCTTAGGGGTGTAACAGGGAAGATGTTTATACAGCTGCAGGAATACAAGGGTGAGACTGTTGGGATGGCTTAATGAAGCAGGCTGCTAGGCAAACTAAACCTCAAAATGTAATTGCGCTTATCACAAAAGTAAATCACTGGTGCAATATCTAGGTCAGCACATGAAAACTTGCTTTGTGTTTTTTTTTTTTTTTTGAACACTTATTGGTGGGTTCTAGAAACCAAGGCACTGAACCTTGTAGCAACTGTATTAACTGTAATCATATTTGCAGAACTATGTGTTTTTGAATTGTTAATATTTCTTTTCTATCACACAGTTAATTATATATACAGGTAACTGGGAGGATATATATGGCCCAATGAGCCTGCGGCCAGACCTTTTAAGTTTAGAATCACTAAACAGTAAACAAAACCCTTAGTTTGGTAGTTAGTATAGAAGATTAAGGCTATGAGCTGTTAACAAGATTTTTTTTTAGTTATTCAGTGTTTGATTTCCATAAATGTAATTTGCAGTGTTATTCTGAACAAATCACTTCATCAAATAGTATTCCTGGGTTGTTCCTAAAAGGGACTGTTGTGTTTAGTGGGCTTTCTCAGTTAACAAACATATCATACATTTTACATATACATATATATATATATATATATATATATATATATATATATATATATCTACGTATGTATATATATATATATATATATATATATATATATATATATATATATATGTATGTATGTATATATACAGAGAGAGAGAGAGATACATAGGTAGATAAATAAACACACACACACACACAAACACACATTACGCAATTTATTCCTTGCTATAAAGAAAGCCACACTTTATACTAATATACTGAAATCTACTGAAAGGCACAATTGGTCTTGTGTGTTAGATTACAAAAAAGATGTCTTCTCCTGCTATGAATGATTACTTACAGATACTGTATTTGCATATGGTTCGTTGGATTACTTTGAGTATAATAATTTTCTTGTCCACAAGATGTCACTGCTGTCTTAAATAATGTCTATATTAACATTCTGTAGTTTTTTTTTTTTTTCTTCATGGATGTTATTTGTTTATACATTTAAGATTTATTTGATATTTAAACCATATAATCATTATGAGGATTTTATAGATTATATATGTTTATAGATTTGTTTCTTTAACTATACATTAAATTACATCAGTTACATAATTTCTGTTCATTTAAATGTTAACAGTCCTGTAAAGGCTGTAAATAGGTTTTCTCACTGATGAAGCTTTTTTGGCACAACTGGTCATTTATGGTTCCATTGTGGAGTGTGTTTATTGTATTGGAATAAATATTTTTCTTTTCACAGTTGCTGGCTTTTTGTTCTGCTGTTTGTATTCTGTGCATCTTTGAAGCTGCAGATCGAAGCTTGTTTGTGTACATGAGACCTGTAAAGCTCTGGGCAGAACAAATGCTAGATCTATCATCACCACCTCACCACGGACTCAAGAGACTAATTCAGTGACCGAGTTCTTGACCCATAAAACATTCAACTTCAGATTTGATGTCTATAAGGATCTGTAAGATTTATTGTTTCCTGCTGGTTTGATGACAGGGCCCAGGATAAAGCAATTCCTCCAGCTTTACTAGTGTCTGTGATGACACTGATGCTTAAGTTTACCTAAGATCCCTTTCCTGTTTCATTATTCCATCAAATTTCACTTGTTAATGTCAGCCCAGTGGAATAGAAGGAGAAAGCCCTCACTATGAACCAGCTATTCAAGTTTGATTACCAACATTTAATGAAGGTGGCAGACAGAATGTGCTTACCTATTGGGGGGGGGGGGGGCAGAGCCAGTCATGGGCTTTAGCATTCCATCATATTAAGGAGGAGGTGAGCCTGTGAACTAAAGGTGAGTGTGTAGCTCATCAGGTTGCCAGTTGGGGTATCCCTTATCAGCAAGTGCACAAGAGTGTACATTTGTGATGAAAGGTGTAGAGACTCCTGCAGCTATGCAGATCACATGCCGCCCACCCCCAGAATAATGGTCACTCAGCGCACATTGCTTATCTTCACTTGGCTAAAGCTTTTGATACTATCCTCAAATCTGGTATTATTGTAAAGTTTGACAAACTTAAGTTAAACATTGTTTGCTGGACTGCAAACTAGCTATCAAATTGATCCCAAGTGGTGAACAGTGCTGGTAACCTCCGTTAATATAAAATTGTAACTATTGGGGTACTGCAGGGATATGTACTGGAACCATTTTGCTTATATCCAAGTCAATATTCCTAAAATGTGGTTGACCATATTTGCTAATGACTGCAAGCTAGGCAAGCTGGGCACTGACATTCATTCATCCACTGATACTCACCTGATTCAAACAAAGGGAAGGAATATACATGTACCTGGTGCTAAATGCAAAAAGTACATCATAGTAGTCTTCAGCTAAAAAAAAATCTACTCCCACCTCATATAAGTGGTACTCCTTTTCAAACAGATATGGCCATAAAAGACCTGAGTACTTATCTGAACAGCACTCTCTCATTCAACAATCATGTTTGGACAACTCTTTCTGTCATTCATCGTCAAGAAATCCTTCTATCTCTCCAAGTTAATTTCCAAGGGAATATGTTCAAAATCCAAAGAATTCATCTTACCACCATACTCTTCCTTTAGCAGACCCATCATTGAAAGCAACGCCCCTTCATTGAATGCAACGCTCCCTTTGGTATGTACAAATCCAAACATGTCAAAAGCACCAATGATTTTTAAACCAAAGAAAATTAATTCCCTTAAATCCTTCAACATTTACACTAGCCTCCTTAAACTCAGGTGCCTACCGTCTGATCTGGAGTGACCTACTTCTCACTTTTCGAGGTTTGAAAGACCTTATCCTATTTGAGCATTTATTCATTCACAAAATTAGTGGCTCTACAAGCACCCATTCTGGAAACTTAACTTTTCTTCACCAAATAAACAAGACTCAGTAGAGGTATAACTTCCTCACTCAATATATTCCCAGCCTAAGAAATAAGTTACCAGTACAGGTCAGGCAAATGTCTACATTGTCTGCCTTTAAGGCTAGATTTAATTGGGTGTGTAGCGACATAAATTCACACCAAGGTTATCATGTACAGCTCTGACTGGTTTGGGAGGTGGGAACTATTAAGTACCCATAAAGGGTGGCAAAAAATTTTAAGCCTTCTTAAAAATATAAATGGCTAGGCTTTTTATCGTCCCTGTGATTGGATGTCTAGTACAATACTTATAATCCAAAATGCATTTTAATGCAATTCTGTATAGTACTCTGTCACCTATTCTGTCAACAGATTTACTTGTTGTTCAAAAGAGAGTCACTCTGCAGAAATTACGTGTGCTATGGAGCTATGAAAACTGTTTTCGACCAAATGCCTACATTAAGGTTTTGATCAGCGATGTTAAATGTGGTTGAATGCATATTTCATACTGATTTTCTCAAAAGGTTGTATCTGTAGTCCTAATGTCCAAACTGTAATTCTCACATTGCATGCTTGAAATACGTTTTGTCGGTTTGTTCTCCTATAATGTTTTCTGCATAATAATTAAAGCAAAAATTGACTCTGTTGTATATGTAGACAGCATGTTTTAACTTATAGTGAATATTCAAAGCACTTCATGGGACTGCATGATAAATTTTATTTCATGATCTTATTGTTAATTAAAATCTTGGAAGTCTCAAACACCAACTGATATCTCATTCTGGAAAAAGGAACTCAGATTAAACACAATGCATGTAATACATTAATATCAAGTGTATGCAAATCTAATGGAAGAAATAACCCATACCCTAAGCTGGTTATTTTATGTAATAATTTATTAAATGTCTACATGCTGGTCAGTGATAGTGTACAAGTACAAGGGGGGGGGGGCATTCACAACTGTGGGCAGCACAGAGATATCAAACTCCTGTCTCACTGCATGAAAGTTCTGGAGCAGTGATTGGTAAATTAATATGCAAATTAGCTGAAAGTAAGATCTGAGATGAGCAACTCATCTTCAGATCAGGATGCAGCGCAATCAACCTGATGTTTGCCATGAGACAAATAGTGGAGAAGAAGATGAAGATAAGGAAAGAGTCAAATTGGGCATTCCTAGACTTGAAAAAAGCAAATTAAGGGTCCCAAGAAAGCTGATATGGTCAGTTTTGAATGGTTTGAAGTCATAGAAACAGTGATAGAATTATCTCAGACTAATGACCCAGTGACACGTGTATAAACTGTGCTCAGAATCAAAGGGGGATTCTCAGTGGGTGTGGGTGTGCATCGATATTCAGCTCTGTGCTCACTGCTGTTCATACTGATGATGGTCTACATTAGCAAATAGGTCAGTGAGGACAGATCAAGAGAAAATGCTGTATGCAGACAATGTGATATTACAAGTACACTGACAATGTGATATTACAAGTATACTCTAAGCAATAAGGAATTGATAAGAGAATGGAATGCAAAACTGACAGCACACAGGATGGAAATTAATACCTATAGGAGCGTTGACATGTCAACAAATGGGAGAACCAGAAGAAGCTGAAAATTGAGATGTAGAGGGACTAGTAAGGTAGATGAATAGCTTTAAGTATCCAGGAGGGGTGGATGAAAAAAAAAGGAAGTCTGAATGAGGAGGTCAAAGCTAGTATCCAAGGTGCTGAAGCCAACTGGCATAAAGTGTCATGGTTAATATGTGAGAGAAGAATACCAAAGAAGTTGAAAAGAAAATTGTACAAAACTGTGGTACAACCAGTACTTTTGTATGTACAGAAACCTGGGCAGGGAAAGTAGAGAGGGTGAGAAAGCTAGAGTTGATGAAGAAGTGCCTCAGACGAATAGGAGGATGCACAGTCTGGGACAAATTAAAAAAATGAGGATATCAAAGTATCCTTTTTCAGAGAAAAGTCAAAGAGAACAGATTATGGTGGTTCATCCACGTGTAAGAAAACGTAAGATTATCTGGCAAAGAAGATGTGGGAAAAACAGGAATAAGGCAAGAGGAAATAAAGACATCCAGCCAAGAGATGGATAGGCTTTGTGACAGAAAACTTATGGGAGTCAAGTGGCACTGAATCAAGAGAGGTGACAAGAATTGATAACACACACTGTCCCCATGTGGAGAAAAATGGGAAAAAAGAGTCGATGAGGGTGGTAATGATCTTTGTTGGGAAAGGGACTGACAGGGTTTGGTCTCTTACCTCTTGCTATGCTTTATTTAGTTGTATAATTTTTGCTTTATGTTGGGTGTTTTTTGTTTTCTAAAATTTAATAAAGAATGTTAAACTGGACATATGTCTATGATAAAACAGTACTCAAAATACAATGAAATTCAAGAAATCTTGTAGTTCACTTATAGGTTCATAGGTGTGTACCAGGCTAACAGCCCTAGAGCCTTTATAAGCCTAGCCCAAGAAGATTCCCTGGCATCATGCCACCCAAAGTTAGTTCCCAGTGCCCCTGTCAAGCAAGGCCACTGAAGTGATCCCTGGGGTGAATTTCCTATTATACGTTCTTGATCTTAACTTCTTATAATAAGATCTTATATGCTGCGGTGGTACAGCGGTAGCATTGTTACCTCCCAGCAAGAGGTTCTCCCGTTCAATTCTCAGCTGGGCTTGAGAGTGCCTTCTGTGTGGAGTCTGCATGTCCTCCCCGTGGTTGGGTAGCGTTCGAAAGACATGCATGCATAAATGGGCGTGCCTTCATTGAAGGTTGGGCATCGAGCTGGCACCTCAGTGTTTCGTAAAAGTCTACTGCCAATCATTAGCGGACCAAAGTTCCGCTGTGGTGACCCCTTACCAGGAAAAGCTGAAAGAACAACAACAACAATAACAACATGCTGCAGCAGCCTGTGGCTTGGAAAAGTCATTCATAAAAATGCAGTTTCAGAGTCAAATGTCATTTTTATTCATTTTATAATCATATTGTGGAGCTCCATACTGTGGATTATAAAATTAATTTCTAAAATAAAAAACTACAATTGGCTAAAATATATCACCCGACCATGTCCTTAAATCTGTATCAGGTCAATGATCTCCTATTCTTAAATCACATTACATAAACAAATTATTCCTCCTGCATCCAGAAATATAATCTATTAAACAGAGCAGAACAGCCTTCAAAAACTGGTTTCTGCCTTTACTTTAAAAAAGTATATATATATATATATATATATATATATATATATATATATATATTTTTTTTTTTTTTTCAGCTAGGGTTTAAAGTTAAAATGTATATGTGTCCAAACAGTAACTTAAACGAAGTAGTTAACTATTGATTTTCTGATTATTTGATTCTCCTTACCGAAATGACTTACCGTTTTGGGGTGATTGAATGGCCCCAAAAGTTATTGGTCAGCTGGACAGAAAAACAAGAAAATGATTCACACTTAAAAAATAATTTATAGAAAGCGTTTAATACTAAGATTATATATTCCCCATTCTGAAGGAGGTATGGGCCTCCTCAAAATTTATTACATGTATAGATCTGCAATTGTAAGACTGCATACCTATCTGCTGACCTCATGAGATCCAAACATTGTGAAAATTTTAAATCATGAGGAGAACAAGTCGAAGATGACTTCCCTGCTTAGTTTGCATATTAATGTCAAGTGTGAATAGAAATCAAACCAGAAGTACACAAAAATCAAGCAGCAACTGAATGTGCCAACAAACAAAAGAAAGAATAAAAGGTGTTGGATCAGATGAGAGGCAAGAATTGTGGAAAAGGCATAAATATAGTTATTGAAACCATCCGGAACAACCTCATGTCGCTTATGATCTGATGCAGGAATGGTTAAGGGGAGGTTAATTTAAACAAAAGATGAAAGGTTAATATTGGCGGCCCAGGATAGTGGACTACATACATGTTGGTTTACAAAGTCAATTGAACATGTGGGAGAAACAGACAAATGCAGGTTTTGTTAAACAGAATTGGAAACAGTCATACATGCTGTTGCTAGGTGTGATACACTAATGGCAGAGGGCCTGTATTCTGAAAGGTGTAATAATGTGGCAAAACTGTTGCAATGGGGATTATGCAACCATTACAATACTGAAGTACCTGAGAAGCATTGGAAACATGAGTACAAAGCATTATAGAGAATGATGACATTTATATCATGTGGGGTCACCCATTACCAACAGTTCAAAAAACATAAATGAAAGAAACCCAGATATAGTAGTGCATAAAAAGAAGACAAAACTAGCATTGATAATTGAAATTGCTACACACAGTGATTACAGGGTCTTAAGTACAGAGCGACACAAATCCATAAAATACCAGGACTTGCAGGCAGAAATGAGGGCAACATGGAAGAAAGATAAACAGACAGTTCCAAAATCTCATAAAAAGAATTTACAGTTATATTTATTTATATATATATATATATATATATATATATATTTTTTTTTTTTTTTTTCCTGATATATGTAACACCATATGAATTACAGAAGGAGTAATTTCTGGGCACATTATGGGTGCTGCAAAGAGCACTTTTGGCTAACATCAAAGACTAAAACAATTCTAGTTTCATGAACTTTAATCATATTTTCACTTAGCAATGGGGTCCATTCCCATTATGGTATTAGAAACCCTAAAGACTTGGAGAAATATAACAAAGGACTACAGACCTGATAGTCATAATTTTGATTACATTGAGGATTATGATTGGGTTGCTGATCATAATGAGTATGTTATGTGTTCAAAATATGGATGCCAAAACATTCACCTCCAGAACAATGCTAAACTGGTGAATCTTGGCATCCATGTCGAGAAAACATAGTTTTTCATTATGATCAAAGATGCCATCATGGTTCTTTGTAGTGCACAGAGATTTATCTTCTCCATGTAGTGCTGATTAGTGAAAAAATGGATTAAGAAAAGTGATGTGTTGTATCAGCTTTGACAGCTAGTAAAGCAATGGGTAAGTGCTGACATCTTACATATTCCCTGCGTAAGGAAAGCATTTGTAGCCAAAGTACTGGGTGTACTTTAGCAGACAGCAAGCAGAAACGGGAGTTGAAATAAAACCATTTCATGCCATGCTTCTGCTGTTTTCCGGTCAGTGCTCTCTGCTTTTAGCGCAGACTCGATGTTAACAGTACCTGAAGGGTGTTTAACAGTCCTGTTAGCATTGTTAAGTTTGGGGCTCACTCTGCAGTAGTGCTTAACCAGGATATCATTTCATCATTTTTTAGAGTGATCATTGCACTCCATACACTACAAAAGATATTCAAATAGATCGCAGTAGCCCAAGATATACAGGACATATCCTGCTGGGATCAGACCAGCCATAAACAGTTTCCAAAGCTTCTGGACATTTTCTACTCACTTTAGTCACTGCACAGCTCAAGGAGAGAAGGATAAAAGCAACAACTAGGTTGCCAAAACCTCAATGCTTTTTTTGTTCTCAGTGAAGGAAGGCTATAGCTCTGACAGCTAGGAATGTGCTAGGAAAAAAAGGGAAAGCATATTAGTATTGTGGAAAAGCAAAAAGCAAAATAAGGAGTATGAAGGCAGGCCATGACTATTCCAACAGTGATCGATTCGAACATCTGCCGTTATGGTAAGTTTCCTCACACAACCGTACTATGTTCATCATTAGATCACTGTTGCAGTAACCTAAGCTGAAGGGGAAGAGTACCAAAACTCAGCAAGGAAGGGAGGAAGAAAAGGTTGAGAGTCCAGGTGCCCTTGTAGAATAGCCCTAGCAAAATCTGAATTGAACCTAGTGAATTAACCTAACCTTCAAAAATAACTAAGTAGTTCTGCTTCTAGTAAATTTCTAGAGTCCATCCCTTCCAAAAAAAAAAAAAAACACAGAAGTAGCCAAAGTTTTGGTAAAGTGTGCCCTGACTTTGCCAGGATTTGTTTTTTATGGGGTAACTAAAAAAAACAATAGCATTACACAGCCATTTAAAATTTGTCTGTCCTGACACCAGTTGTCTCTTTTTAGAACCTTCATATGCTATAAACAACTTGTCCTGTTGATGTAGGAATGACTTACCTGAGGGCATCCACAGTGTGTAAAAATTCTTCCTCCCTTATTCATAACTTCTAGAAAGAAAACAGAGAGATAATAGTGTGGCTGAATGTAAACTCTGAACTACTTTAGACATAAAGGAAGAGTTTGTTTTAAAAATTACCTCTTGTTTGTGAATAAAATGAGATAGGAATGACTCACCATAAGAGCTAGAAACTCAGAAACCTTTTTTTGCCGAAGTGACAGAAATGAGTAACACTGTTTTCCAATATATGAACTGCAATCAGCATTGTAAGCAGTTCAAAAAGAAAGTACAAGATCTTCCATGCACAAAATTAAGATCCCACAAAGGGGCCACCTATCTTCTAAGTGAATGCCTGGAATGCAATGTAAAACCTCTTTCAAAAATAGTTGCACTTAAGGTAGGATAGAAAGGTGTGGGAGTTCTAAGGCTAGACAGGCAGAGATGATCTAGAGATAATCTTAGAAAGAGTAAGAGTGAACAAGGGATAATCACTCGGGCAAATACTGCAAAACTAAGGGATCTGAACCACAAAATGGTTCTGGGTTTGGTATGAATTAGAAAACCATTTCCACTTACTCAGATATATGATTTTCTAGTAGCAGGTTTCTTTACCTTCTTTAATACCTGCTAGTGATCCTCAGAAAATGGTGCCTAAAAGGTATTACAATTTTACTATCCAGAAGAAGTAGGAGGTTGGGGTGTGTACATTAATCCTTTCCTATGTGAGTAAGTCCATTCTGTGAGAGAACTTGTAGAAACTGCCATTGAACAATTTATAAAGAAGGGAAAACCACTGTTGCCTGGACCAAAAGGGAGTCACCACAAATATACTTGTGGAGTCCTTCTGCATGTTTAGAAGATCCACTGTTTTCGGAGGAAATGGTCAAAAAACATACAGTCACATTCACATTCATGGGATTAAAAAAGACCTCTGTCTTCCATGCATTTTAGCAATGAGTTCTGTTGAAGAATTCTTTAACTGTCTGTTGTGGCTGGAGGCATGCAGATGTACTTGAGGGGGACCCCACAGATAGAAAAATTCCTGAAAGACAATCAAGTACAGTTCCATTTCTGAGTGCCCTTTCTGGTTCTGCTCAGCTTGTCTGCTGTAATGTTATGCTCTGATCGAATATTGGTAATTTGAAGGATGAGATTGTGCTGAGTCACTAAATCATAGGCTACCATAGTTATTGTGTAAAGCAGTAGGACCTGGCTTCCCCTTGATGCTTATGTATCACATCCCTGTGGTATAGTCTGCAATTACTAGTAGGGGACCTGGAGTCCAAAGATGGCTTACAATCTGAAAGCATCCAATGGAGCCATCCTTACTTTAACATGTATGTACTTTTAATTTGTCTGGTTTGTTTCACAGCCTCCTAACTTTCATCCCCTTGGGCACAACTCCCCTAGCAAAGTATGATTCATCTGTAGTCACAGAGTGAGGAAAAGGTGAAAGTCTTGGCTTAGAAGCAGCTGATTCACCCAAAAGAGTAACTCCTTTTTTCAAAAACATCAGCACTGGAATCTGAATGAAAAGGTGGTATGCTGTATGCAAAATGATTTGACCAACTACTGAATTTTCCTCGTGTGAAATCTGGTGACAGGAATCATGATAAAGTAGAGGTCATAAAACTTGGGATTCTCAGATGGTCCCTGGCAAAAGTCTGGTTGGGAAATCTCAGAAACTGCTTTTTGTAATATTCTACTATGTGCTGTGAAAGAAACGTCAATGTGAGAGATGTGTGCAATAGGTATCATGGCAGACAGAGTATGAGATTATTTCTGTCGAAGTTTTTTTTTTCCTAAAAACAGAAATTCTTGACAACTTGTGAAAGAGTCTACAAAAATAAGGCAGTCATATAAATACAGAAAAATGTCAATGTTGTCCAAACAGCAATGGCTATAACAGGAGCCAGGTATTTGTGACCTTCTTGGAGCTGTAAACAAGTCAGAAGGTGATGAAAAAAAATTAAAATGTAAATCAAACACAGAAATATGTTTGAAATATTTAATTAATGGAAAAGAAAGGCTTAGGATGGGCCTCCAAGTTTCTTCTTTCTTTGGCACCATAAATATTCTTGACTAAAATCTTTCTCCCTCAGAGATGGGGGAACGTATTCTATGATCTGTTGCAAAGCATCTGATCTAGGATGTGAAACAGGAAAAAAGTAATGGACAGGAGAAGAGGAACCTTTTAAAAAGGAGGAAAGGAATCCTACAGTCAGTTACAAACCTGTAGAATGACTCTCATTTTCCAAACAACTGAAGTCATCATGTGGCAAAGACAAAAACAAATACCTAGCATTACGGGATTTCCAGGAAGAAAAAGGGAAAACACATGAGGGGGCATATAGTGAGTGTGTTTTCTTGGTCAGTCCAAGCCCTTGGAAGGACCTTTCTTTCTTCTTGAACCTCTTTGCCATTGATATCTTAAATTTTACTTGCCTTACTGAGAATGCTCATTCTGATTCCTGAATAGCATAAAAGTTTCTAACATATTTTGCAAGGGATGCAGAAAGGGTGGTTAAACCCCTGAAATAACTTTTCCTTTTCATCACACGTTTAAGGACCTACACAGAGGAAAGGCCACATAACACCTCTTTATCCAGGAATGAATTCAGGATCTAAGGTTTAACATCCAAGGGTAATTCTAAGAATGTAGCAAAGCAAGTGTCATAAGCATATAATAAAGAATTCAGAGATGCTTTAGGAAGTCGGCAATTTTCTTTTTCTTTTTTTATTGACAGAAAAACCCAGGAGGAAACAATATGAATTTGTCGGTATGGTGCTCTTATATAATTTATGAGACTTTCTTAGGGCAGGTGACTATCAGGTAAAATGCTGGCTGCAAAGAAGGCATACACAAAGGCCGACAACAAATGAGGAAAAGTTGCAGATACAAGCAAAACCACTTATAATAAATCATAATATCTTTGTTGGGACTTTGGTATTACTTTTTATTCCTTTAAAACGTTATTGGCTTGATGACATTTTGCAATGCCTAGTCAATTCTTTCTGCTTTAGCAGACGATAATGTCCAGTTTTGTAATCATTTTTTGGACACCCTCCCCCCAGAAAAAAGTGACATGAAGGTTCCTTTCTTAGGAATGAAGCTTCTCAGAAAAGCTTAGCAAAGGAGCATCTCCTGGTCCCTTCTCTGATGCCAGCAAGGGGTTCAACAAAGACAGCTGAACAACCACTGAGGGCATACCTATCTTCCATTCCTTAGTGGCTTCCCAGGATGCAATGCCAGTGGGACCAATGAGCAATAGATGGCCACAGTGGAGTCATCCATCAGCTGAGATTAAAGGTGAGAAGGAGTCAAGACTGAAGTCTTCCTGGATAATTATTCCTTTCTTGTTGCTCAAGGAGGGAATAATCAAGTTACCAGGATCCAGGTCCATAGCTTAGCTACAAAAGAAACTGGTAACCACAAAAGATTAACGCTAGAGGAGGATTGCCATTGGAAAAAAAATAATCAAAATGTATTTACCAGAAAACAATAATGCTAGAGGAGGTTCACCATGGGTAAAATATCATAATTTACCTAAAAGTAATGAGCACATTTGTCTATCAGACTTTCTCAGATGCAATGTTTCTTCCTGAAAACCATTACAATTCTAGTTATTTAAATACCCCCAAACAATGGGGATGTGGTGGAAAACAGCCCTCATGACTTGGGGTAAGGCAATGGTTCCTGATTGGCTCACAGTTGAGCATGCTGGTTAGAGGAGAGGTCAAGCTCATAATTAGAATAAGAGCCATGGATTGTTTAATGGTCAGGCCAGCTGACTGGGAGGGTGGAGAAGTCTCTAATTGAAATATGAGTCACAGCACGGTTAGGCATTTATTCACCTCCATCTCTGTATTAAGGAAAACACTCATTCACAATGCTATTATAAAAATGAAAAAAAGTTTTTGAAAAATTATATGGCTCTAGACACTCAGCTGGCTCATCACCGAAAAAATATATTGAGCTCTGCTTATTGCTTCTTACTTGCCTCTTGCTCTTACTGTGGGATTTGAAGTCTTCTTAAGACACTCAGTCTTGCTGGCTGGAATCAAAGTCTGGTTATATTTGCATTCACACTCTGTCGCATACAGAAACTTGCAGAATATACACTGATGAGAGAATATGCTTTGCAGCACCTGTCTTTAAGAGCAGTAACCAATAACTTTTATAATAAACCAAACTGGACAAACGTTGCAGCTTAAAGTACCATTCCAACTTTACTTCTCATATACTACAGATAATGTGAGAGATATAACATTTACCTCAGGACTTGTGTCCTTACCATACCTCTAACATAACTAGATTTAATACAGACTTTTTATACATATTTTAGTTAAATACACACCCTCTTGGTTTTGGAAAGATACTGCCTTGATGACGCAAATGCTAACACATCTGTTCTTGTGCAAATGCAGATAAGTGGAGAAAAGCATATTTTTAGGGAAATGCCTTGTGGATAAACACATCTTGTTTTTTTTTTTAAAAACTTTCTTAGAAAAACATGTCCTGTTGTCCAGTGAAAGCAGATTGCATTCTTGTCACGTCTGTAAGAAGTCAGCTTTCTTGATGTGTGTGTAATACACTCATAAGCAAGTTCCTTATTTTTTTAAGCCACAGTCATTTAGTATGGTTGCTGATCACATATTACTAAACTCTGTTTCTGTATTTAAGCAAGCTTTTTCTTTCAGCATATTTACAACAGAATTAATTTCAGCCTTATATTAATAATATCTAACAATTCCCTCTGTTTTTAAACATACTCAAAACATTTTATACTGATATGTATTTTTTTATCTAACAATTCCCTCTATTTTTAAACATACTCAAAACATTTTATACTGATATGCATTTTTTATCTAATAATTCCCTCTGTTTTTAAACATACTCAAAAATTTTATACTGATATGTATTTTTTGATCACATTATATAGAAAACACAAGAAACAAACTTTTAGTCTTCTGATACAACAAATATTACTACCAAACTGAATGTATTTAACAACTTTTTATTTTGCAGACCATTCTGTGAAATTATTTTATCAGTTATGAGCTGTGTCTGCTTTAGTTTAACTTGATTAATTTATTCTTTTGCAATTACAGAATTTAATTTATGACTTAGAACTGTTTCATTAACTCTTTGCAACTTGTTGAATTAACTATAAGAGACAAGAACCATGTGCTACTGCAAGCATTTATACACTACTGAAAATATACAGTTTCAATGTCATTTTAACCATAACATTGTGATCATGTTTTTGAACTGCCCATTAACATCTTGGTAAAGTACTGAACTGGGCTTAGATAATAAATATTTGAAAGCAATTATTTTACTGGGGTAAACCAGTGATATTACAACTTGACAAATTGCTTTTAAACTTATTACAATGTATTCTGTACAGTATGTATTTACACAGACTGTTTGCTATTCATGCATTTCAATCTAGCAGCTATCCTGAACCCAATTTTTTTAAAACATGGTTTTTCACACATATTCATTGCTAGACATTAATTTAATTTGTACTGAATTCTTCTGTATTTGTACATACAAAGACTATAAAGTAAATTGAGTCTAATCTTACAAATTTAATAGCATTAATATTGCCAAAAACATATTGAAAAAGTGGCCAATCTTGTTCAATTTTTTTACATATCTTTACTCTCTCTTGTATAGCTGTTATCAATTTTAAGCCATCTCTTGTTTTTTTTAAAACCATCTTTTGTATATAGCTTTACAGTTTAACAGGTTGTAAATACAATTTAATACTAAACAATACAATAATAACCATTATGATAGCTATTAACAACTTGTAAAATATCTTATCCTGTCAGGTTTAATCCAGTTTACCAGTATGTCCAATACACTAATACCTGTTTTTTCCTCCCCCCCATAAAAGAGTACTGTCAAGAAGGAATGAAATATTATTTTTTTCTTGTAGCTTTATTTCTGATCCTTGTTTATTTTTCTGTAGCTTTATTTCAGACCCTTGTTTATTTTTTTTATGTAACTTTATTTCAGACCCTTGTTGTTTATTTTTTTCTGTAGCTTTATTTCAGACCCTTGTTGTTTATTTTTTATGTAGTTTTATTTCAGACTCTTGTGCAATACTGCTTATACAGTCAGTGTAAAACTGAGAAAGTACCCCTCCCCCTGTAGCACTGCAGCACTGTTTATCTGCTTTATACTGTAAGAATAGAATGTATGTCAGCCCAACACTTTGGTTATACATTTATTTTATTAGGTTACCAAACTATAGTACCCCTGTCTGATTTGATAATTTTTTATAAAGCGTTTGCTGTTTACTACCACTAGTTGCAGTTATTTGTACCCTCCTGCCTACTTTATTTAAACTGTATGTATACTATAACCCATCTGTTGGCTATACTTGATGTAACTTTTTTATTTTTATCAGTGACATATAAGCACAATTGTGATGTTTTATTATAATTACCAAATAGTGTTGCATGTGAGCATTTTAGAAAAACTCAAGCCACTTGTTTGGCAATCTTGTTTCTTATCTTATCTTTCCAACATTTCCTGTAACTATTCATTCAGTCTAGGAAGGTCTGAGCTCACATTTCATACTATGTAAACTATAGTTAATTTTTTTGGCATTTTTTTCCTTTAATGTGATTGTGATTTGCATAACTATCTACATAAACAGACATTATTTTACAATTAGCTTAAATGGATTTCAGTATTTTATTTATTTAACTATTTAACTGTCCTACCATTAATTTTACAAAAACTGTTTAACTAATACCATCTGTGACTTTATTTCTTTTTAAAATTCAGAACTTTAACTGTTTGGTGTTACTATATAATTATAAAAAAATTGTAAAAAACAAAATAGATATTAGCTTAATTAACATATGTTTATACTTACATTATTTATATTTGCTGTTGTCTGCCTTTTGCTTTTATGCATTATAAACAAATGTACTCTAGATGAAAATAACATACATGCATGTCTGTCTTGTATCTGTATATCTTTATACAATCATGTCAGTCTTGTGACTTTAACTTTTTACTCTTATTATCTATTTTATTTAATTTTATACACTAGAACAGTTTTGTTTACCTTCTGACTATGCTAAGAATGGCAGTCATATACTCTGCTTTACTGTAGTACTGATAAATACATAATTGAATGGAAGTTTTAAACATTTGAGAATGATTTGTCAGATCCTACCATCCTACCATGTAAGCTTAACCATTTTCAAAACACAAACATATTATAAAATATATCTCTTTTGTACAGATCAGCTGTAGTTTCCTACTCTTTCCCAATGTGTGTAGGAAGTCAGTCTCTGTCAGTTCAGCTAATCTATTTTCATCTTGTAACTGTCGTTTAAGAGTCTCCTGTAATATTGCATAGTCTTTCTGACATTTTGTAGTAAGCTGTTCTGCAGAATTTGAAACTCCTATGCACTTTTGAAAAGATGTATGTATAACTTGTCTAAACTTCCTGAACTCATTGTGTCTGTCTTTTAGAAGTTTACTACATTCCTTTGTAACAAAATGTACTAGGGGTGCCACAGTCATTTAGTATGGTTGCTGATCACATATTACTAAACTCTGTTTCTGTATTTAAGCAAGCTTTTTCTTTCAGCATATTTACAACAGAATTAATTTCAGCCTTATATTCATAATATCTAACAATTCCCTTAGTTTTTAAACATACTCAAAACATTTTATACTGATATGTATTTTTTTATCTAACAATTCCCTCTGTTTTTAAACATACTCAAAACATTTTATACTGATATGTATTTTTTTATCTAACATTTTTCAGTTTTAAAAGTCTTTTCTACAGAAGTTTTTAGCTATTGAAATATAATTTATTTTTTGCAGGTTCATGGGAACAACATGTGTGTTAGAGTCAATATAAACAGCGAATCGGGGTTATCTGCTTTTACAGAGAGTCCAGTGGCATCTATATATATATATATATATATATATATATATATATATATATATATATATATATATATATAAACAAATCTATTTGAAATTAAAATGGAGTGAATAAAAACAATAAAATAAGAATGCCCATTTTATGAGGCTGAAGTTAATTAATTGAAAGATCCAACCAGTATTAAAGTAAACTATTTCACTCCTGAACTGAAGCTTCTTCAGATTAATTGAACTAGGGTAGTAGAAAGAAACCTATAACAATGAAAAAATCAAAAACACAATTTGACATAAAAATAAATGTTGTGGGTTACATCACACATACCAGCATTGCCTAGAGTGGTTCAACAGACTTTTTTTGCTCACCACCAGTGCAGTTGGTTTGATTTATCTGTAAAACATTGCAAAATCTATTGGTGAGGTTTTATTTGAAAAACCTAACATCTATGCAATGATTCACCCTGTGGAAGTTACTTTGATTAATCTTGAGGGTCTGGTTTAATCCATTGCTAGATCAAGAGCATCCTTCTGCTAAAAAAAGTAACCATTGTACATTCTATTATTTCAAATGAAAAGGGATGGGGTCTGGGGTTTGCCTTGCATTTTGACCCTATCCCAGTGACAGAATCCACCACAGAGAGGTAGCTGGTGACTTGGGAATCAGGCATGGTAAGCAGGTAACTGACACAAGGAAATGTAAGACTGACCACCGCCGTATACTGGCTACTTGAAATGGGGTGAAGATAAAACCAGACCTTTGAGACTAACATTTAATCCTAAAGCTCTCTAATGCCGTGTTACTTAAAGTGATATTATTATTATTTTTGTGTATTTAAAAATGATTGTTAAACTAGAGGTAGCCTGTCCTTTATTGTTTGTAATGTGCATTGCTGAATTTTTGTTACTGTACAGAGGAGCCATGTAAATATTTGTAAAAGCATAGTTACCTACTCCTGAGTTTACATCAGTGCTTTAAACAACCATGC